>NC_091129.1:16839670-17107170 GCF_040183065.1 Periplaneta americana
GGATTTGACAACGCCGGACTTCTTTCTATGGGGTTACTTAAAAGACAGGGTTTACGCCACTCTGTACATTATTTCTATTTACACTTACATCACTAATTCTAACAAGTTGTGATTCCTATTTTATGTCTTTGTTATGTCTTTTTATTGTAGTTTTCCTAGGTCTATACTATTCGCAAATTTGATTAATTGTTTTGTATAATTATTAGCTAATTTGTCTTTGTCTATGGGCCACCTTTCACCACTCCTATGTATAAAATTTGCTACAGTTTTTCTTTCATTTTTAAATTTGATGCAGTCGTATATTACATGGTCCACTGTTTGTTCGCCTACACCGCATACACACATAGCACTGTCCTTGATTTTGAAGCGATGGAAATAGGCATTTGTATTCCCGTGTCCAGTCACAAGTAATGAACATTATATTATTTAAATGAGTGTAAATGTTAATCACAACTTGTCAGGATTAGTCAGTGTTATAAGTGAAAATAGGAATCACATCTTGTTAGGATGAGTAACGAACAATTATAATTTAAGTAAGTGCAAATAAGAACCATAACTTGTTAAGCTAAGTCAATGTTATAATCAATGAACAGTATATTTCAATGAAATGTAATTATGAATAATAACTAGATAGCTCAGGATTAGTGAGTATATAACGTTAAATGTAAGCAAGGAAGTATTCATCACATGTTAATATTGTATATAGATATATTCGTGTTGTCAAATGTAAACCAAGGCATGTAGTACTGTAGGAACTAGTGGTGGAGCATGCTGTTGTATATAGTTTATTTTATTTTATTGGGTTATTTTATGACGCTGTATCAACATCTTAGGTTATTTAGCGTCTGAATGATATGAAGGTGATAATGCCGGTGAAATGAGTCCGGGGTCCAGCACCGAAAGTTACCCAGCATTTGCTCGTATTGGATTGAGGGAAAACCCCGGAAAAAACCTCAACCAGATAACTTGCCCCGACCGGGATTCAAACCCGGGCCACCTGGTTTCGCGGCCAGACGCGCTAACCGTTACTCCACAGGTGTGAACCTGTTGTATATAGACTTCATATACATACATACATTACATGCGGTACATAGGCCTACATACTTGTGGTACATACATACGGTAGGCCTACATACATACGGTACGTACATACATACACCCACGGGCGTAGCTCAGTCGGCTAAGGCGCTTGCCTGTCGTTGCGGAGTTGCGTACGGGCGCGGGTTCGACTCCCGATTAGCTGGTTGGGTTTTTTTCCGAGGTTTTCCCTAACCATAAGGCAAATGTCAGGTAATCTATGGCGAATCATCTGCCTCATCCCGCTATCACCAATCCCATCGACGTTAAATAACCGCGTAGTTGATACAGCGTCGGTAAATAACCAAGTAAAATAAAAAAATACATACACACACACACACACACAAAGCGTGACCAAGTGTTTCAATGGGACGAGAGATTATTTTAGCATCGTGTGCAATATGCAGTAGGAAGGTGGTTAGTGCACCCACTTCCACGTCTAGTCTAGTCTCAGGTTCAAATCCTAGCTGTAATTTGCGGCGGACCAATTCGATGTTGAGGAATGCAGGGTGGAAAGTAATTACTGCACCAAATTGAAACTGGTAATAGAATATGAGAAATTTGAAATATCAAATAAGTTTTTTCTAACATTCACCGTTTTAGAGGATATCATTCTTTCTACGAAACATTTGGCAATATCACGACTACTGCAATAACTCTAGAAGGTGCGGCCTGCACTGTGGCAGGACCGAGTTAGTTCAACACGATGTAGATCAGTGGCAGACGTAAACAAAAGCAACTCTAGCATTTGTCTTCCTCTCTGTTTAGAGTAGGAAGGGGATGATGTACTGCACTTGTGGTTTAGTAATGGAAATTTTAAAACGTAAATACGCATCTTGTGATATCAGAAATAAATTGTAATAATTTTTGTGCGAGATCGTGCGTATTTGCTTGGTTTCCGCACAAAACCAATCCGCGGAAAGCCTAAAATTCCGCATTCAGTATTCCCAACCTAACACACATAACAATTTCCCTCTTCTTACCGCTTAAGTGACATATTGATTTTACTGCTTTGGGCTTTTAACATATTATTTTTAGAGACGTTCAATATAGTAATAATTATAAATTGGAAACTTACCACTGCAATTTCACCTAAATTGCACTGTTAATTATTCTTTTTAAATATTTGAAACAATTAAGTAAACTCTACAACTCCACCAGAGTTACTGCATTCGTGATGCAAGTAACATTAAGGAAGCCGTGAAAAAATCAACATGATTCCAGATGCCGATGTTATTACTGCAATATGTTATATAAATAATATTGTTAAAATATTAAAATGAAAAATAAATCATTACACAACCTTACCGTTTGTTTTAAGTTCGCATTTATAGACTGGGGGGAAAAAAAGGACAGATGTATATTACGGCCTGCTGGAGTATAGTAAACACAGAAAACAATTTTAAACAACAATGTTGAAGATAGATATTTTTGTTTTGCAAATTTGCCGTCATTGAACAGAAACCAAGATGGAGATTTCATTGCAACTAATTAGAAATTCCTCTTTCAGGTATGTAATAAACGATCTTCGCACAAAATAATTCACGATATACGAGCGGTATGTTTTCTTTCAATTCTCGGAAATTAAAAAAGCTCAACTACGTTTCGCTTTTTCAAAGTTTTCCTCGAACATGAAAACTTCAACATACCGCTCTTGTAACGCATATTACTATATCCTAATAAGAATAAATTTAGTATTACTCAAAACAATTTTGATACGGTTGCAATAAGACTTTATAATAGATTACCTTCTTATATAAAGGAATCTTCTTTCCAATTATTTAAAAAGTCGCTCAAGACAAAGGCAAATCCTCTTTATGGCCTTGATGAATATTTTAACATTAATTGGTAGTATATCTTGGTTTTGACGTTACTATACATTTTAAAAAGGCCTGGCAGCAAGAGCGGATTCTACTCTCTCACGGGGAGCCATATGATTTCTCTTCATCCCCTTTCTTCCCCGTCGAACACCGCGCAGCGTTGATGTAGTGACGGATGAATATTAAGTGTCCCCGTTTAGAGTCTGGATCCGATGCCCAATTCTGATTTTAAATGTCTCCAGCATTATCTTCCTACCTACCTATAATAAGTAAGAAAAGCGCTTATAGTTTAGAAGAAAAACAAGAAGAAAAAACCAAGAGGCAGAAAAAGAAGAGTGAACGGAAATAAGAAAAATAATTAGGAAAAGTGGGAAATGAAGGAAAAAGGTAGAAAGTAAGAATCAAGAGCACAAGAAGAAGAAGAAAGAGGGGGTGTAAGGAGAAAGAAGTAAGAGAGGATTTAAAAAAGAAAACTATGCAAATGAAGGGTAGTAAAGAGGAAGACAAGAAGGTTGAATAATTGTTTCAACATCTTAGTCAAGCTGTAAAGCCCTCTTTTCCATACATCATTAAATCAAATACTTCATGTAAAGAGTCTCTTTTGAGAAATCACATACATACACGCATGCTGATTCTCAGTAAAGGTGACTGTTTGTCTTACTTCAAACGTATACTTTACTCCTCATCCAAAGTCCGGAGATTCATGCACACGCGTGCCCCTCATGGTAATCACCCTCGCAAACGAATCATCGTGATCTGGAAAATAATTATTAATTGATTATTTTACGACGCTTTATCGACTGCTATGATTATCTAGAGCAGGCCTGCAGAACCCGTAAGTGGGGGAAATATGACGTCAGCCTCACTCCACTTCTATTGGGGATGATCGACTTCCGACTTTACATTCTTTTCCCGTGCAAAGCCCATCAGTGGCGGCACTGTAATTTTCAATAAGGATTGTAATAAATTCATTGTATTTATAATGCGTTATCTCGGTCCAAGGTTTACAATTATGCTAGATTTCCTGTCGACAGGTTCTTTGAGATTTTTTTGCACCTAGCCTGCTTTAGATTTTCGAAAACTCTCCTCCTATCATCATCTACGGAAATATGAATTTATAGCATTTAAGTAATGAACCTTGAAAGTCACTATTAATTTCAATTCAAAATGAACACAACGAGTGACGTCCTTAATTTAACAGTATATAAATAAATAATCAATATACAGTTCGTAATAATGAACTTACCCGAAAGTTTGTGCTTTCCATAATTCTTAATATGGGCTTTGTTGAAATGTGGTTTAATATTGAAATGACGAGTGGAAATAAATTGGATGGGACACAGTAGAAAAGCAATTCTTTCTTCTTCAACAACAAAATAATCATATTCCCATTTCCTTTGGAAGTAGTATTTCTTCACGGGTTTAGATTTTGCCATGTTCCTGTTCTCTTTAAACTGCAGTACGCGTATTGTGTATTTATTTATTTTTTATGTGTTTATATATATATATATATATATATATATATATATATATATTTATTTATTTATTTATTTGGCTGGAGTGCGTTACAATGTTGAATGACAGCATTGACATCCGGTCATATAGCTATCACTCACTTATCAACGTACAATTTATTTATCGTCCTATTACTAGTAAAACCAGTTAAGACCAGTAATACAAGTTTGATAAAAACAGGAATTAAAACTTTACTAATCGACGAAAAATCTTAATAAATTCTTCAAATAAAGTAATTGGTTTGTTGGGTACAACATTTCGGACATATTCCATTTTAGTAGAATACAGAGCACGGAAAGACAAGTCGGGGACTGTACTTAACTTATTTTACACAAAAAGTGGACTTAATCAGCTTTACTAGTAATAAGACGATATATACACAGGTAGACCTTCTTACATTCATTTTAAAATTTATTTTTCATGTCTTTTAACTTACTTATTTCCCTCGTTCGTTTTTCTCTTACTTTCTGAAGGTATGTTCCTAAGGATTTTATTATCTGATAGCGTATTGTGTACCTGCCGCCGCGAGAATGAATGTTGATGCAGCCGAGTATAACTAGAACGCGGTCGCACTGGTAGAAAAGGTGAGAGGGGCAGAAGGGATGGTAAGGCAGTCGCTCTGAGGAGCTGCAGTTCTGCAGGTCTGAGCTAGAGTCTGAGATGAAGGTGATAATACCGACGAAATGAGTTCAGAGTCCAGTGCCGAAAGTTACCCAGCATTTGCTCTTAATGGGTTGAGGGAAAGCACGAGAAAGACCTCAACCTAGTAACTTGTTCCTACCAGGATTCTGGGCAATAATTCGGAAAATTATGTTAATAAAGCCTACCTACTATGAAAAAGTCAAGGTATTTATTTCACTATCAATAATACACCGCATGATACCAAAAAAATAATCTCACTGTCACTTCGTTATTTTTATCAGTTATATTTTAGAAGGTCTTGAGGACCATAAATTCAGTTCTGCTACATTTTGTGATTTAAGTAAGGCTTTTGACTGTGTTTCGCATGGTGTTATATTAGAAAAATTACAATATTATGGTATTAGAGGTAATAAATTAAAATTATTTGTGTCTTATTGTAGTAACCGTCAGCAGTGTGTCTTCATTGATGGCAATAAATCTAAACTCATGAATGTAAAATATGGTGTGCCTCAAGGATCAGTGTTGGGTCCTATCTTATTTTTAATAATGGTTAATGATTTGATGTGTAATGTCTCTGCTTATTCTGTGGTATTCGCTGATGACGTCACTTTCTTGACAAGTCATAGTGATGTTAATGAATTGAAAACTCTTAGTAATTTCGTTTTCAATAAAGCCAAGAAATGGTTTAGTTCTAATAAATTTATTTTAAATGAAAGTAAAACTGCATCTTTGTTGTTTAGTAGTACAGTCATGGAAAATAATAATTTTGAACTTCTTGGTATTACGGTGGACAGCACACTTACTTGGGCAGACCATGTTGAGTCTGTTTGTAAAAAATTGTCAAGAGTAATATTTCTTCTGCGAAATTTGAAAATGTATGTTCCGAAGAATTACATTAGAGTTGCCTATTTTTCTTATTTTCATACAATACTTTCTTATGGACTACTTTTATGGGGTAATAGTTCTCATACTAATAAGGTACTCAAAATCCAGTCTTTATGTATACTCTAGTATGTTTAATAATGCAGTTACATCGCAACGTCAACACAAAAACAATGGAAAGAGCAGCTTTCAATGTGATCCTTCATGTTGCCGATGGGGAGCACCTCGCCTTGTGGATATTCTCGACCATGGCTTCATTAAAGATCGGACATCCTCTCTCCTTTCTTCGTGGAAGTTTTGTTCTTGCGAACTTTCTACCCGTGCTCAAGCAGGTACGCTACACATTAAATGAGAAAGATCTCTTCTAACGAAATAGAGTTAGGAAATGATCCCAGGATGGAGGCAGCATTCCCTCGCTGAACCGCTATTCCAATGCGTTGACGAAGGAAATTGATACATCTAGGATCGCCGGTACGGGACAGTAAGCGTGTACCAATTTGGGTGAGTAGATCTTTAGCGTCTCTACACCACGGACCAAAGGTCTCAACTGCAAAAGCGACGAAGATGTAATTTGATGTTAAATGTTCATATTTGCGTCGTTTAGCATGATAAGCGGATTCAGCAGCAGATCCGGCACAATTGACAGAAGATTTTAAATGGGAAAGGGCTAATGTATCTACACATGTAAAATCCCAGATGAGTGATTTACCTTTGGACCAAGGAATTAATGTCAAGCCGTCAGGTCGTTTACCATCCGACCGGCTAATACCAGATGGTTCAAGAAGAGTTGGAATGTCACAGGAGGTTAAAGATCTACTAATGATGTTATTAATAGCAGAATGCCTAGGAAGGCGGCCTTTACTTCTGGCACAACTTAAGGCATGATGTCCAAAGGAATCCACAGTCTCTCCGCATATACATTGGTGTACATGGCAAATTATAAGGTACTTATGTTACAAAAAAAAGCTATTAGAATTATAACTAATTCATCAATGAAGGCACACTGCAGACCGTTATTTGTAAATGACTGTAACATCACTGTATATTTATCAAGCCCTAAATTTCGTCAAAGAAAATTCACATATGTTGACACATAGGAATGATGTTCATATATACAACACCAGAAACCGTGACCTTTTTGACATACCTAAGTGTAGGCTAACTAAAACAATGAATAATTATTTTATTATGTCGTTAAAAATAGCAAATAAATTTCCGAGATATCTTTTTAATCTGGAAAGGTAGTCTTTTAACAGACTTGTCTCTGGTTGGTTAATCAACAAACCATTTTATGAAATTAATAAGTTTTTTAATGTCAACGTTGTTGAGAGTTTTTGAATTAATTTTATTGTTTTGTTGTTTACTTTTTATTGACTTTGTCAATTGCACTATGTTGTGTGCTCTAAGTGTACAATACTGAATACACTGAATATACTTCGTTATTTTTCCTATGGAAGGATTTCATTCATATCTTGTTCATTCCTTAATATTGTACGAAAATATGTATCGGTAGATTTTCTTTCAGAATTCACTTCAAAACTAGAGATACTGTGCATTTCAAACGTAATTGGAGATGTCCATTTGCTTAAAATTTGATGCACCAAACAAAACATTTAATATACACTTGTTTTATTACATCACTATTACACCAATCAACAAGTTTT
Organism: Periplaneta americana; assembly: GCF_040183065.1. NCBI lineage: Eukaryota > Metazoa > Arthropoda > Insecta > Blattodea > Blattidae > Periplaneta > Periplaneta americana. The sequence goes on from NC_091129.1 coordinate 16,847,271, forward strand.
TGTGGTCTATAATTGCTAATAACTATTTTTGTGCGAGATCGTGCGAATTTGCTTGGTTTCCGCACAAAACCAATCCGCGGAAAGTCTAAAATTCCACATTCAGTATTCCCAACCTAACACACATAACAATTTCCCTCTTCTTACCGCTTAAGTGACATATTGATTTTACTGCTTTAGGCTTTCAACATATTATTTTTAGTGACGTTCAATATAGTAATAATTATAAATTGGAAACTTACCACTGCAATTTCACCTAAATTTCACTGTTAATTATTGTTTTTAAATATTTACAAAAATTAAGTAAACTCTACAACTCCACAAAAGTTACTGCATTCGTGATGCAAGTAACATTAAGGAAGCCGTGAAAAAATCAACAAGATTTCAGACTCATCATAGACTGGGGAAAAAAAAAAAGACAGACGTATATCACGGCCTGCTGGAGTATAGTGAACACAGAAAACATTTTAAAGCAACAATGTTGAAGATAGATATTTTTGTTTTGCAAATTTGCCGTCATTGAACATAAAGCAAGATGGAGATTTCATTGCAACTAATTAGAAATTCATCTTTCAGGTATGTAATAAACGATCTTCGCACAAAATAATGTACGATACACGAGCGGTATGTTTGTTTTCATGTTCTCGGAAATTAAAAAAGCTCAAATACGTTTCGCTTTTTCAATATTTTCCTCGAACATGAAAACGTCAACATACCGCTCTTGTAACGCATATTACTATTTTTACCATTTATCAAACATTATTTTTTTACTTTTTGTAAGGTAGTGCAAAATCGATCGTTTATGCCGATCTAAGCATTATTGTCTTACGAGTTTAGCAGGCCAAGCCGTTTGTTGTGCTATCATCATTTGTTTTCTTCCATTTTGAGTTCTCATTTTGTGAATAATGGGTCGCTCAACGAACGAAGACAAGATTTTCATTAAACATTTGCACCAATATGATAATTTATCTGCCCGTCAAATTGTAAAGAACTACGCTCAGCGAGTATGGTTTGTTTCAAGTATACAACGCTTGATTAGCAAGATACGGACATGATATCCCTCCTGAGAGATTATTGCGTGAAAGATCCCATTTCTCAGATTCTCTGATGGTTTCCGCTGAAGTTTCAAACGAGATCTTAATCCTATGAGCTATTTTGTATGGAGTCAACTACAAAAAGCAGTTTACTACAAAACAAGAATTCGTAATATTGAACATTTAAGACAACGCCTTCTTGAATGTTGGGACCGGCTTGATTAGACAGATATCCAGTGCTATTAAACAATGGAGAAGACGCCTACAAATGGTTGTGCGGGCAAATGGCGGTCACATAGAGCATCATTTTTAATTTTGATTATTTTAAAAATCATTAATTATTATTAATTTTACCAACATTCAGTTTCTGCATTTTGAAGTAATAAATTGTCTTCAAAAAACCACATTTTTCGCATCATTGTGTATTGACCTCCATAAGATTTTAATTGAGCCTCAAAAAACATATTAAAAAGTCCTGCTCATCTTTAAAGTCTACTCTTTACAACAGTGTATTCATTATAAATTAATGTTACATATTTCCGAAAAGAGAGTATTTCAAATTTTGCGCCATTTTTTTGTCCACTGTCTGTATAATTTCCAGGTACTGATCACGATCACCAATATAATATTGAAAAATATCCAACATGTAACGTTATTTCACAAACTTAAGTTTTATAGTCCGTGAATTGTATTGAAATTATTAATTTCAACTTACATAGAATCCGGTACATTTCTTTAATGTCGTTCTTTCACACAATCATAGGCCGAGAGTGTTTGTGTTCTTTTAAAATATAATTTAAAACATACTTCAAATTCTGTGGACTGGGAGAGTGCTATCCTTCAAGGGTGTTTATTATTGTTTTGTTATCCTTGTAAACGTGGCGCCGCGATACGAGTGTTTTACTCGGCAAAGGCGAATAGAGACGCGGCGCGGCGCGGCGGAACTTAGAACTTCGTAGTACTACAGCCGTTGCGTACGATGGCTCAACCAGTACTGTATGAGGTCGTGTTTCCTTACCAGGCCTTAACTCTGCCAAGTAAAATAAAATAAATTATATTTTTCGGATACATCAATATTCCATTTAAACATTTCGCTATAGGTTTTGTAAAAAGCTGATTTATAAATGAAAAAGTAATAATTAAGACTTTAAAATTTCCAAAAATGTCTCATTCCCTCGGATTTAAATGAAATGTACCGTAAATCATAATATTCGTTGCTGGATAATTAAACCCTCTCAATACAGATACCATTGCCCCAGAGAATTATAAGATAAGACGGACTGAGCATAAGCGAAATATCTGTATTAATAAGTTTGTACCATCAAGAGTTTAGTATTTATTGTGTTTATAGGGCCTACTCCAATTTTATTTTTATTAATGCGTAGGACTCTTTTTGTTAACAAAGAGGAAAGTTAGCACTTGCATCACACACAATTTGTCATTATTGTTCAAAATAATGTAAGAACAGTTTTATTCTGCAAAAGCCTCTGCTTAGTTGCGAGACACGTGTGAGATCAATGCTTGTTTCAAATTATATTAGACTACACGATGTCTCCATCACGCGACAATATTTGTTTCAAATTATATTAGAGTACACGATGTCTCCATCACGCGAAAAGAAGTGTAGCTAGCTGTGGCTCCTGTTGTTTCTGGTAACAATGTTAATCGTAAAGGCTGGTTCACAATAAACCGGGAACGAGAACCAGAATGAAAACGAGAAGCAGAGGACGTGAATATGAAAATTTTTGATTCACAATAAACCGAGAACGTAGACGACTATGCATATCGATATGCATGTCAATAACGATATGTAAAGTCGATATTACGCATTCTGATGTTATTTTAGTGTACAATTGACCAATGGCGTTCTCTCATGAGTACAAGGCATCCAACATAAACACAGGTTAACCAACTTCGAAATTTCAACTGATACATTTCATTAGGTACGGTACTATAAATATGCCCATGCATCTTAATTATCACAACCTATTTTAAGTCTACCATAACGTAAAATAATTAGAGAAGAAACATTTGTAATAGAACAAAAATGAACACAACAGTAGTTATTGAATTGAAGCATGAATATATAGTGTGTAATACAACCAATAGGTACAGTAATAAAATATGATTCACTTACGATCGGTGTTCAAAAATGCAGCTATTGAAAGCCACGTATTCTCCTTCATTTTCTCATCTTTATACGAGGCGCGCCGCTTATCGTAAACGTGAGGATTTTCCTCAACACTCAATATTAGAATCTCGTCAAATAAAACTTGCTCCATGATGCACAGCACAGAACAAAATAATACATAGGTTATGTCACGGTCTTCTTGCTACAAAATATACGACGACAAAATAGCTTTTAGATGGCAATAGAATGAATCTAGTGGGCTGTGATCGGAAAGGTGATCGTCGAAGTTGAAACTTGGCCAACTCTCCGTTCCCGATCCCGGACTCCGGCAAGCTTTTCGTTAATTGTGAATGCTCACATTTAAATGTACACATTTTAACAATTTTACCGTTTTCGTTCCGATTCTCGTTTCCGGTTTATTGTGAACCAGCCTTAAGTATCTTATCGTTTTAATAAATGTGGTGAGTTATGATCACGAGTAAATTTCTATTAGTGTTATTCTTTAATTATTATGTTGCATGCTAAGAGGTTATTTGTAGTTTTAATAATTGCAGTTTTCAAAAGTTCTCTGTGTTAATTCCAATTTCAAATTAATTTTCCTCAATAACTTAATTATTGGATTTTTTTTTTTTAATTTTCGCCAGTACCTTTCCTATATTTTACTCCTATTAGTTACATACGTCGTCTCTCTTGAAATCACCTGGTGAGCACTGAATTACATGATTTCATATTAGGTTAGATCAGCTGTAAGGTCATTAAATTTGTGACGAAGTCAAAAAATTATTTATTTTTCTTCTGCCGAATACATTCATCCGTCTTTAGGTGCTTTGCTTTGGTTGCATCGAGTATAGCTTGTCATTTTATATCCGGGCTATATTTAGTGAAAGTAATAAAAACATAGGCCTACAGCTGTTATAAAACGTAAAGTTTTGTGTGTATTTTACTTTTTACTTATTAACATAGTCTTAATATGTAACTCAATTCACAATAATACTAACTTCATCACAGTCTTTTCCTACAACATCCGAGCCACGCCCCTTTGTTTTGACTAACCAAAATATGGCGGACCAATGTTCAATTGGCTTCAACTTTCAGAAGTCTTTAGCCTCTCTATAGTATCTAGCTCGTTGGTGCCGCCTGAATTGTTTATCGAGTTAAGAAATGTTTAATACTTCGATTTCTTTTATGTCACTATGACTAACACATAATGTTAACAAAATCGGTTGTAGGAAGAAATTCGAATGTGCTTTTTAAATTAATATCGTTACATTTGTTATGCTTCAAAGAGTCTTTGAGAGCGTGTATTTGCATTGCATAGATCAGTGACCGGCATGTTCCGTGCTCTGTGACGTCATACGACGTAGCCGCTTTGCTCTTTGCTCGGCAATCTCTGCATACTGAGCACAGCGTGGAGAGAAGGTTCAACTGAACAGTGGTGGTGCGGCGTCTATGCACTGACAGAGCGCGATCCATTCGTCTGAGGTAGTATGGGAACAGCACAATTACAATACATTTGTACGAAAACAAAACTGTACAACCTTGATAAATCAATGTAACAAAATATTTTGGTTTGTAATCAAATTTAATGTACTTACAATAACATGAAACTCATAATACAGCCACTTGCAGAAGCGTTTGCATATATAAATGAAATTCCGGAACTGCTGTAAACATAGAAGCATATAAATAAATACTTTAAGTAGTACTGCAACACTTAGTCTACTCGAAAACTTGAAAACAGTTCAAGTGTTTTTAACACACATTTCTCTACATAATATACAGATTAAACTACATAGGCCCTATCTTGGTGAGTAGCATGCAAAGTATATTTCAACTTTTGAAACACCATCACTTTGTGTCACTACCGTGCCCAAGCTAAACGCTTTGTCGAGATTTTTTTCCTCTTTTTTCGCGCACTAATTTTGCAATATTTGGAGTCATAATCTGGCTAACACACAAGCGAAGAATATGTTTCAAGTACAGATCAGACAGGTGGTTTCTATGTTGTGGTTTGCAGATCTTCATACAAGAAAAGAACTGTTCACATACATACGTAGATCCGAATATGCTCAACATCCTAGCAGCAAATCTATGCAATCGAGGGAATCTTGACTGGGGAAATCTTCTATAAAGTGTAGATAGATCCTTTTTGTTTTCAAAGCGGTCTTTCATTTCACTATCATTTTGCAAATCAATGACTTCCAGTTGGAATGATGATGGAACACTGTAAATATTCACTGAAAATGTTGTCGCAAATATGGAAATAACAGATTTAAGATTTGCAAACTCTTGAAATCTGCAATAAAATTCCTGATTCAGTTCTTCTAATATTTGTACATACTTATTCGTGTCTGTAATTGGGTGACATACTGTAGACAGACTCAACTGCTCGCTCTCCCAAGCTCTTGCGATCTGACTGGCTCCTACGTCACAACTGCAGCATCTGCCGGCCACTGGCATAGATATTTAATATTATTGAATACTAGCCGTACCCGTGCGCTCCGCTTCACCCGTTAGAAATAAATATAAAGTAATTACATAATTAAAATAGGACGTTTGATCCAGGGAACATTCGTGTTTGATAGAAGGATAAATCGTTTAATATGTTACTTAATTTAAATTGTATTTAAATAATTAAAATGCGATCATTTTGGTCCAGAGAGCACTCATTTGGTGCAATGATAATTCCTTTAACATGTTTCTTAATTGTTATTACATCCAACCATAGTTTAATGAACATTGACATCATTTAGATTTAATGTGTACATAAACATTATTTTAAGAAATACAGGAAACGAATATTCAGAATAGCCTCTCAAATTTTCTGTGCATAAGAAGCTATTTTAATCTTACCTGTTCTCGATTCACTCAGACGTTACTGTAATAACATTATAGCATTATGTCCATCTAGAGAAACTGCTCTTTCCAATGGTGAAATAATAATTAATTATACAAATCGGTTAATTTAGCTTCCGATATTACTTCATACAAACACAGAAACATTCTCTATAGCCTATGTTTCATAGCTTTCGATTGTTGTTGTCCAAGGCCCCTTATAGACGAAGTCATTTGTTTATTTCATTACACCGCCTTAGATAGCAGTTATGTTAATTTTAAATCTCATTTATCTCATTAAATATCAGTCCTATCAAACTTTTTCAAAGAATAAAATTTATCGGAAATCATTTTTAAAGAAACTTTTGTTATGTAACATTTTTCACAGAAAATAATAAGCGAGATATATAGGTTTATTTAATTGAGGCCCCCTTATAACCCCCCTTTTAAATAACGTATTTTGAATGCCATATAGCCTAAAATCTAAGTTACAACGAACTTAACTTATATTCCAACTTTCATCGAAATCCGTTCAGCCATTATCGCGTGAAAAGGTAACAAACATCCAGACAGACAGACAGACAGACAGACATACAAACAAATATTTCAAAAAAGCGATTTTCGGTTTTAGGATGGTTAATTATACATGTTAACACCAATTATCTTTGGAAAATCGAAAATTACCAGAAACATTTTGGCTACAGATTTATTATTAGTATAGAATAGATATTTCAGTAAATGTATATTTTTATCTTACCTCGAATGGTTTCCTCATTGCATGTCTGGACGAAATGTGATGTTAGTTTCGTCTATCCAAATAAAAATTATCTTTTATTGCATGTAAGATGCCTTTAAGTATATAACCTACTTCGTTATTGTTGTTATTAAATCCAAGTGGTATTCCCGTTGTTTGCCGACTAAGGGTACGTACACGTTGGAGCAACGATAAACGGTAAGAGAAATGATCTAGCGACGCTTTGGTGTTATCAAAGAATCAAGTGTTCATATCGGAGCAACGAGGACGCGGGAAGAGAACATTTTGATTTATCAGTAGAAGATATTCTATGCATCCACTTAATGAAATAAGATATATAGGAAATATCAGCTGCTAAGTTCAAGGTTAATATAACTTAAATACGTACCCGTTTCTCATCCCAAAGCTAGTATAAATTCGTTGTGTTGTGATTGGTTCTTGTGATCACATAACATATGACGAATAAATACACAATTGATCAATTTTTCAATATCTAAAATAATTAATTTAATAAGCCGAAATAATAATAAATTGATTAATATTCGGATATATTGATAATCACCGGTATTTATACAGATTAATATTATCTTAATCAGAGATTATATGAACGACAAGAGCGAAGAAAATGGAACTTTGCTTTTTCGTCGCTTTTATCGTTACTCCAATATGCACACCTCAATAACAATGCATGCTTCAATTCTCTCTGATATAGCATCGCTGCTTCTTTTATCGTTTATCGTCGCTCCAACGTGTACATACCCTTATGTGCCAGAGAAGTTGCCTAGCAAGTACGGCGTTCATTCAGAAGAGTACTTACCGATATGTACCGTAACGCCGGTAGTGGCAGGAATATGAACTGTTTGGAAACACGTACTGAGATGAGTCTTTTTTCTTACTGTCGGAATATGAGGAGAGGAGCGCTGCTCATTCGGTCTCAAATTTTGTTAATACTACTGTATCTCCTTTTTATATTGATTGTATTATTTTATTTCTATTTCTCTTGTTTGTAATTATATTATTTACTCTGTATATTTAAATTTAAATAAATAAATAAATAAACTTAAAACTTACGTACAGTATTTGTCAACATTAACTTCGACGGTCAACATGGACACGGAGCATTTGATTTGTGTTGTGGAAGGTTGGTGTATGCAACCGATGATAACAAATACCCTTCGTACGACTTGTCCGCGCAAAACACAGTTCGAAAGAGGTTATTTTTTATTTATTTATTTGATGGTGTCAATAAAGACACATGTCATTACAAGCTCCAGGTCACATGGACCCTTGCCTTAACAAGAATATTGCTTAGTATAACATGAGTACGTAAATGAAGTGTGACCATCTTCTCCATCAGAAACGGTGACTGGTAAGCTGGACATGTAGGTAAGCTTTCAGAGTCAATGATTTTGCAGAAAAGTTAACATTACTTGATTGTTCACTGAATGCTATGTATAATTATGGTTTGATAAGTGGATTAGGACGTGTTTGTAGTTTCTGAAGATAATTTTTACGTAGGTGCTGCACGTAGTCACTGAATAAAATGATGTTCAGGTCACTGTAGAGTTGTGCGTTAGTAATGTAAAAATCAGCTCCTGTGATGGTTCTGCACACAGCTCTTTGGATGGCATCGAGTTTCTTGATTTGGCGGGGATGGGTTTGAGCCCAAATTTCTGACGCGTAGGACATGTATGACCGTATAAGTGATGTGTACAGCAATAGTTTGGTTTTGAGGGGAATGAAACTTTTAAGTAGTGGATATAATGCTAAGAATCTTTGCAAAGCTCTGTCTCGTATTAACTGTATATGTTGTCTGTATGTCAAACGACTATCCAGTAGTAGACCAAGATATCTCACCATTGTTTTGAAGGGAATGTGTTGATTCTGAACAGAGAGCGGTTGTAATAATCGTGGAAATCTCCTTGTAAAAACTACTGCTGTACTTTTATCACCGTTAATTTTCAGTCGCCATCTTGTAGACCATTGGGTGAGTAAGTCCAAGGCTTCTTGCATCTGTTGTAAAGCACATTTGATGTCGTGATGTTTTGTATAAAGGACTGTATCATCCGCATATAAGGCGTGCCGGCAGTTGGTGTGCTTGGGAATGCCATGAACGTATGTAGCGTAGAGAACTGGACTCAGAACAGAGCCTTGAGCAACTCCTGCTTCAATTTGTCTTGAATTGGAAAGGCAATTACCTTGTCGCACTCTGAATGATCTGTTTTTCAGGTAGTCTGCAATGAGGTTATGGTAGCACACAGACCGTACAGACCGCCATATGTTGCTACGACGTTCAAGTTATACCGTACACGTTCTCAAGTTCAGATTGAACGCCTTGATTAATAGGTAACTTCTCTAACATAAAAGCTGAAACTCGCTTCAAATCGCTGACTCATCAATAGTGACGTCATGACACACTTTGAAATGAATACCCAGTGGTACTGATGCAAGTAGGAAGACTGCTTGGCTCACTGAACTGTTGACTTGCAACGTACGAAGCTAATATGATCGATGTACACCTAACTTGTATTCAAAGTAACCAAACGCAGGACTCTATTAATAACATAGTGACGAAATCATCAGCCATGGATGTAACTATTGAACAAAAAACCCTTGGCGCAAAATCCTGCACAAAGGACTAAAGGAAGGATATATACTGGGTGTTCATTTCAAAGTGTGTCATGACGTCACTGTTGATGAGTCAGCGATTTGAAGCGAGTTTCAGCTTTTGTGTCAGAGAAGTTGCCTATTAATCAAGGCGTTCTTCAGTCTGAACTTGAGAACGTGTACGGTATAACTTGAACGTCGTAGCAACAGATGGCGGTCTGTACGGTCTGTGTGATACCATAACCTCTTTCGAACTGTATTTTGCGCGGCCAAGTCGTACGCAGGGTATTTGTTATCATCGGTTGTGAATGGCAACATTCCACAATACAAATCAAATGCTCCGTGTCCATGTTGACCGTCGAAGTTAATGTCAACAAATACGTAAGTAATCGTCTTAACCCTCTCCACACATCCCGACAGTAAGAAAGAACTCACCTCAGTACATGTTTCGAAACAGTTCACATTCCTGCCACTACCGGCGTTACCGTACGTATCGGTAAGTACTCTTCAGAATGAACGCCATACTTGCTAGGCAACTTCTCTGGCACATAAGTAATACACATCTGCGGAAGTGTAGGAATATTGAATTCTCTAGGCTCATCGACTAGCCACATGACGGCATACAGCGAGTCGTGACACACTTTGAACTGAACATCCAGTACAGAGTGATTCACGAGGATTTACCGTCCCTTACGGAGCTTATTTCCGAAGATATTCTGAGCAAAAATTGTCATATAAACATCTATCCTAATCGTCCACACCTGTGGAGTAACGGTCAGCGCGTCTGGCTGCGAAACCAGGTGGCCCGGGTTCGATTCCTGGTCGGGGCAAGTTACCTGGTTGAGGTTTTTTCCGGGGTTTTCCCTCAACCCAATACGAGAAAATGCTGGGTAACTTTCGGTGCTGGACCCCGGACTCATTTCACCGGCATTATCACCTTCATATCATTCAGACGCTAAATAACCTAGATGTTGATACAGCGTCGTAAAATAACCCAATTAAAAAAAATCTATCCTAATCTCAATATTTTCAGAATTACACTAATTAGTTGTTTGTAAAATAGCATTATTCTTGAGTTTTAAGGGTAAAAAAAAATATTACAGATACAGAATGAACTATTCAGGAGTATCATTTCTTTAATTAGCTAGTATTCTGTGAATTTCATAGTTACTTCGTACAGAATTTGTTTCCAATTTTTAACTACAAAATTACCTTTTCTTACGCATTTATCACAACAATATTGTTACAAATCACGCCACTCTTGTAAATTCTTTAAGACTGTACATTAAGTTGCGTAATTAAACTGTAAAAAATCAAGTTCCTAAAGTCGTATGATTTGTAACAATATTTTGTGATAAGTGCGTAAGAATGATGTCATTTTTAGTTAAAAGTTGAAAGATAAAATCTGTACAAAACAATTAACTACACATTTTAGCTTCAGAACACTAGCCAATTAAAGAAATGACACTTCTGAATAGTTCATTCTCTATTTGTAATATTTTTTTACCCGTAAAACTAAAAAAAAAAAGGTATTTTAATGTAACTATGAAAATATTGCGATTAGGATAAAATTGTTTATATGATATATTTTGCTCGGAATGTCTTCGGAAATAAGCTCCATAAGTGACAGTAAATCCTAGTGAATCACCCTGTATTTAGTTACAAATAGCCCTGTGAGCTAACTTGTAATTTAAGTATAAAGAAGCGTAATTCTTATGTGTTGACAACAAAAATAGAAAAAAAAAAAACTCAAATGTAATAGTTGCGACAAGTTCTACATAGGACAGACAGGCAGATCATTCCAAACACGCTACAAAGGACATATTAAAGCTGTAACCAGAGGACACAATACATCTACATACGCCGATCACATAACCAATACTAACCATACATACAATAACATAAATACAGACATGGAAATCCTACACACACAACCCAAGAACCAAAAACTCAACACACTAGAACAATACGAAATATACAAACACACTAAAACACACCCTGATCAAATCCTCAACACACAGATCAATTTCAGTACACACACACTATTCGACTCTACACTCCAACACCTTCCAACAATAAAACACACTCTCCTAACAGGCAGAGAAGTTCGAGATGACGCCGCGATCTAGTAGGTTCTGATGATGGTGCGTGAAGCACTGAAACAGCTGTAAGCCGCACAAATATTACATATTTAACACGAGTAAGTCCACTAGTTCATCAATTAATTATATGCAAGTGTTAAAAGTGGTGTACGCAAGATTCAAAATGGACAAAAATAGACTTAACATTTCAAATTGAACTTTATTTTAAACAGTAATAATGCATACAATTATTTTACTAACAATACGTAGGTTAGCATTGTTAACAATATATATTAATAATAATAATAATAATAATAATAATAATAATAATTAGAGTGCTGAAGTTATTTCAATTTTAGGAAATTCGCAAATTTGAGAATAATACTATAACAACTAAATTCGTGTAAATTGCATTAATTATATCTTAGATCAGTGGTGGTCCGATAGGAGAAGCAAACGAAGCACTGCTGGGGTAACTAAAATTAAACAAATTGAAATGTATATTTGGGCCTATTCATTTTCCTCTCCAGATGGTTTATCTAATCAGAATATACTTTTAAAGGTTCCGCGTGGGTTCTCCGAGACTGAGTGATTTGCGTATAACACTGAAAACTTAGGACAAAAGAGAAACTAAGCCATGGAGTTGTCTGTTTTTGAAACCAAATGAAGCCATATTTAAAGTGGAGTTGTCTCTTTTTGAAACCAAAAGAAGCCATATTTAAAGTGGAGTTGTCTGTTTTTGAAACCAAACGTAGCCATATTTAAAGTGGAGTTGTCTGTTTTTGAAACCAAACGAACCCATATTTAAAGTGGAGATGTCTGTTTTTGAAACCAAATGAAGCCATATTTAAAGTGGAGTTGTCTGTTTTTGAAACCAAACGAAGCCATATTTAAAGTGGAGTTGTCTGTTTTTGAAACCAAACGAAGCCATATTTAAAGTGGAGTTGTCTGTTTTTGAAACCAAACGAAACCATATTTAAAGTGGAGTTGTCTGTTTTTGAAACGAAACGAAGCCATATTTAAAGTTGAGTTGTCTGTTTTTGAAACCAAATGAAGCCATATTTAAAGTGCAGTTGTCTGTTTTTGAAACTAAACGAAGCTATATTTAAAGTGGAGTTGTCTGTTTTTGAAACTAAACGAAGCTATATTTAAAGTGGAGTTGTCTGTTTTTGAAACCAAACGAAGCCATATTTAAAGTGGAGTTGTCTGTTTTTGAAACCAAACGAAGCCATATTTAAAGTGGAGTCGTCTGTTTTTGAAACCAAACGAAGCCATATTTAAAGTGGAGTCGTCTGTTTTTGAAACCAAATGAAGCCATATTTAAGTGGAGTTGTCTGTTTTTGAAACCAAACGAAGCCATATTTAAAGTGGAGTCGTCTGTTTTTGAAACCAAACGAAGCCATATTTAAAGTGGAGTCGTCTGTTTTTGAAACCAAATGAAGCCATATTTAAGTGGAGTTGTCTGTTTTTGAAACCAAACGAAGCCATATTTAAAGTGGAGTTGTCTGTTTTTGAAACCAAATGAAGCCATATTTAAAGTGGAGTTGTCTGTTTTTGAAACCAAACGAAGCCATATTTAAAGTGGAGTTGTCTGTTTTTGAAACCAAATTAAGCCATATTTAAAGTGGAGTTGTCTGTTTTTGAAACCAAACGAAACCATATTTAAAGTGGAGTTGTCTGTTTTTGAAACCAAACGAAGCCATATTTAAAGTGGAGTTCTGTTTTTGAAACCAAACGAAGCCATATTTAAAGTGGAGTTGTCTGTTTTTGAAACCAAATGAAGCCATATTTAAAGTGGAGTTGTCTGTTTTTTGAAACCAAACGAAACTTCCTCACTTCCTTTTGAGGAACTTCTTTGACATGAACTTCAATATTCTTATTGAAATAACGATGTAACATAATTTTACAAAGACAATTTACGTAAAACAATATGTCTTATGCATCCACAAACCGATTATATAAACAATCAGCCATGTTGGATTCGCGATGCGTGATGGGAAAAGGTGTGGGCTTCTCATTGGCTGCTGAAGGAATTGTCCTAATTTGAAAGCAAGCCATTGTGGACCTCTCTACATTTTGATTCTAAAGCGCACAATTAAGTGCTATTTTCGCTCTGTTCTGTCCGTTTTTAAACCTAAACAGTTCCAGAATCGCATTCAGCATACAAAATTCTATGATAAACAATCGATATCTCGAAATCGCAAAAGATAGAGTTGTCTAACTTTGATACTATGGTCCTCATGATAATGTAGAGAGTCCTCTTGATATGAGGTTTCAAGATTATGGGAATTTACAGGTTTTAACCCTACTATTGTGTGATAAAAATATTCAACATATACAAATAATTTTCCTCAACAATAATTTTCGAAATTGCTGCAGGTTTGAAAATGTCAGGCTGAAAACTGGGTTCACAGTAGGCATATTTTACTGCAGCAAAGAGTTTTGGAATAAAACCCCACAAGAACTACTACAAATATTCTCATTATCAGACAAGGAAACTAGGCGAAGAAGAATATGTTCATGTGTAAGTACTGCTATAAATCAAAATTTTGAGATCTAGCTATACTAGTGCCTTGTGCAGCAAATATTGCAAACTAAGTTAATTAAACGTTCAAATAACAATTTTTCAGATTTATTTTCAATGAAGAATACCAGACATTTTGAAAGTTATTTGCATCCATAATAATGAAACATACTCCCTCTGAATGGTTTTTTTTATGCCAAATACTTTTTCTTGAACCTATCCACCTTCAGTTTTTGAGTTTCAACGTGAAAACGCAAGTAACAATGTCAGTGGGTTTTTCATGTGGGAGTAAAGCAATAGCTATTTCAGATCATTGTGGATTGTAGGTGAAAGTTAAAAAAAAGTCTGGTATACTATGCTTTCGAACAACAGACATAGCATCTTGGTATAGCTGCTGCATGTAGAGCTTGAAATGTAGAGGGTAAAATCATTTTATCCTGCTAAGAGATCTTGCTGAAATGATCGGGAGACTACAAAATTTTGTAGGCCTCTTATTTTATCAGCAAATAATACCTTTTGGTCTTTCCTTAGGAACTATAATTTTTGCGCTCTCTCGAGCCATTACTGAAGAGAATGACGCATATAAATATCTACACCACACCGCCATTAAGTATATGAAGCCCACTTGATTAGTAACTATAAAAATATTTGATTTTCAATAACAATATTATCTTGCCAGTTCAAATTATATATGTATAATTAATAGTCACATCATGGCATTAGCCATAATAATATTTCATTCCTAATAATAATGTCATCAAACCACCTCAGGTTTTGTAGATTTTAATATCCAATACACAGCTGTACTCATAAAATTACACACCGCAGAATCAGATCTGTATATTATTTTTGTAAGCTTTGAAGTTTTTAATAACCAATTTGAATTTGAGCTCTAAATATGTCAGCAATCCTGCAGGTCATGACCTTCGTATAATAGCCTATTGTTTATTGTACTATGTGTTTTGTTTTATTCTGAAATGCAATTAGTTCTCAAAATTGACGACAGATGGATTTTGGAAAATAGGACAATTATGTAGGAAAAGTAACGCTTCACTGAAAGTTACTATTTTTATGAAAATCCTTGGATGTCAAGCTCCAAAATGAGGGGTCATTCATTAAATTCGTTCAGCTGTTTTCCCGTAATTTTTATTACCAGTTAAAATTATATATAGACTATACTAGTAGCTTGTGCAGCAAATGCTGCAAACTAAGTTCATTAGAAGTTCAAATTAAAATTTTTCAAAATTATTTCCATTGAAGAATATCGGACATTTTGGAAGTTATTTGCTTCCATAATAATGAAACATATCCCTCTGAATGGTTTTTTTTGTGCTAAATATTTTTTATTGTACCTATACATCTTCAGTTCTTGAGTTTCATTAAATATATGGAAAATACCCATACCACTTGATTAATAACTATAAAAATATTTCATTTTTAATAACAATATTATCTTACTTAAGTTTTGTATAGACTACTATATAGCCGTCTCAGTAAATATTATAGAAATGAATATCTAACTTAGATATTCTCTACGTCTACTTATATAACCCCAAAAGCTTTCACTTTCATATCATCAATAAAGCATCAATCTGTATAATAAGTTACAAATACTCATATTATGGCATTCACTATAATAATATTTCATTTTTATTGGTAATAATGTCATCAAACATTCTTCAGTTTTGTAGTTTTTAATATCCAATACACAGACAGCTGTACTCAGAAAATTACACACCAGAGAATCTGACCTGTAAATTTTTTTAGTAAAACTTGAAGTTTTTAATAACCAATATTACAGAAACATTCTGAAAAAGTTACACAAATGAAAATCCACATATTGGTATTATGATGTCAGAGAATCTGAGCCACCTGAACTCTAAATGTCGTAGCCTTCATGTAATATTGTTTATTGAAGTGTGTTTGTGTTTTGTTTTATTCTCTAAAAGCCATTATTTCTGAAAGCTGACGACAGATGGATTTTGGAAAATAGGAAAATGATGTAGGAAAACTGAAATTTCACTGAAAACTACTATTTTTCTGAAAAATGTAGAGTTCCAACCTTCAAAATGAGGGGTCATTTATTAAAATCCATTCAGCCGTTTTCCCTTAATTTCCATTACCAGTTCAAATTATATACAGTGAAACCTGTTCAAATCGGAACCTGAATAATCCGGAATCCTGTCTATTTCGGAACAATTTATTGGTCCTGGCGAAATTCATATGTTTTATGTGTAATTTTTCCTGAATAAAACGGAAACTGTCCAACGCGGAAACGGAAACTGTCTGCTACTGTTCAAAACGGAAATAATATTTTGGACATACTACTTTAATGTAAACTATATTTTGAAACAGTATGTGCTTTCAAGGAATGTACGAAATACTAATAGGTCACTAAAATAAAAACAAGTTTTCTTTGTAAAATTTTTGCGGGTGCGAGGATGTGTTGGCCTGGTGGTCATGAATTTTATTATCCTATTGACTAGGCAGACGAGTCCATTCAAAGATGTTCAATGCTTCATCCCTGTATACTGTCGTAGCTGGGTAAAACGCAAGTGTATTAGCGATTTCGTGATAAAAAATTTTGCGTAAAAATGTTGCACTATCATTAATTGATGAAGTAAAAGTTATCGAGGAAAATGAGAAACGACGAGTATGGAAAATAATGTTGAAATTTATGAATGGAAAACTCAGATGTAACTTAACACTTTCAAAAATAAAGGCCGTATCATGAGTGAGTGGCTTGCGGTCAATAATGGTGACATAAAAAGAAAGAGAAAACAACTGGTTACATAGAAATAAATGAACTGTTGTGGGAGTGGATTGTTCTTGCCCTTTCAAAGATCACGCAAATTTCTGGACCTGTTCTGCAAAGAAAACCCTTGAACTGGCAAAGAAATTAAATAATCCAGAATTCAAGGCTTCTAGGCTCCTAGTCCAATTAAATGATGTGCTGTGATATACAGTACAGTATTATATTATAGTGTTAGATATTAAATTTAGTGTAATTAATAAACTTTACAGTTTTTAATTGAGTGAGTTACGATAGAATTTATACACGAAATGAGATTTTCATCAAGATCATTCACCAATTAAATAAGTGACAGGAAGCTGATTTAATGCCAGTAGTGTTAAACGGAATATTTTGTAATTTCTACAATTTGCGGCATGCCATTTTGTTTTTCATTTATGTAAATGATAAAATATTCCATTTTAACTTCACACCTGAATAACACGGAAACCTGCCCACAACGGAAAAAAAAATTAGGACCATGTCACTTCCGTCTTGAACAGGTTTTCACTGTATATAGATTTTTTTTTTTTTTCGAATTTGGATATTTGTAGTGTACTTTATTATGATGTCTGTAAGTAATCTGTTAAAATTTATAGGCCTACAACATTTAAAAAAATACATTGCTTCCCATGGCTGCACAAGCACTGCAAGCCATTGACTGAGACATGTTATCCGAAGCTATGACGTAATCTATGGGACTCGCGCCCACACCAGTAGTTACAACATGTGGAACCAACAATTGTATATCGTACTTCAAGTGAAGTGGTATTTTAGGGTGATCGTATAGATGTATAAGGAAGGCTCTCAAGAAGTCTCCTCTGGTGTAACAAGCGTGTATCTTAAATTGCTTAAGGAAATCATTGAAATTGAATTCCGTTAGCAAGAAGTGTATCAACCGTTTCAGGCTATCAACGCCGTTCTGCATATTAATCTTCTGCAGATCAAACGCTCTGAATATTGAATCAAAATCAAGAGTCAACTCCTGAAATGCATTAATTGGTGGCCCGGAAAAAACTAAGTTTTTGTAACAATGCAGGAGGCTGTTATACAGATTTATATCTTTCCTGACTATTTCAGAAGTTAGTGCTCTTTCAAATATAGCTTTCAAGAGCAACCCTGCATTTTGAAATGCGCTGATATTCAAGTCACTCCCGATAATAGCAAGTAAGTCAGGTCTGTTGAGGAACTGACGGCAATGATGAACCACTGCACTCTCGTAGAAATTCTGAGAGGTGCCATATCGTAGTAACACATCAACAAATGGGTTAAACAATAATTTAGGTCTGCTACCAGGTTTGATGAAAATGTCTCCTATATTTCCTTTGAAAAATGTGAATACTGTTGACAGAGACGGAAATTTAACGTACTCGAAGATCCTGGAAATGGAGGCGGATGTGAAGGAATTTATTTTTCCTAAGAAGTTTCCAAGAAACTTTCCCAAACCACTGAAGTTAATATCTAAGGTGAATCGCTTGCTCCGGAAATCGTCATCGTCCTGTTAACAAAATGAAAACGGTCTATGTTACAATCTGCTAACCTTCCAGGAGGAACAAAAATGTTACATCGTAATTCCGCTCATAAATTTACTATCGGACGGGCACTATAGGCCGTTATTCCATCAATATGTTTTGTACACTAAGCGAAGTATACGATTGTATGTTATTGAAAGTCATATTACACATCATAGAAGTTTGTAACATTTTTAACTCCACAGAAATGCACTGGTGAATACAGACAATAAACAGTTTTATACAATCAGAATACAGTGAAACCTCTCCTTACGGACAAGCTCAAGATACGGACACTCCTCAAATACGGACAGATTTTTATGTCCCAACTGAAATAATGTAGAAATAATAATAAATTTATCTCTCGTTTACGGACACTCTCAGACACGGACACGGACAGCTGTTTCACAGTCCTAAAGCTTGCTTTACCTCCTGACTGCGGACAGAACTTGGTTTTCAAGACCTGATGTGTTACAAATATTTAGTTTTGAGAACTGTACAGAAATTTCTTAAAACATGAAAGAAGATAATAAGGGTCTCGTAGGCTACCACTACCCCAGCCGGCAACCCCTTGTTAGCTGGAAGCGGGTGGATAAACAGAGTCATAATATTTAACCTGTCTGATGGGTCCAAGGTTTCCCAGATAGTGAAATTGTATTCGACACATGATAGGGTTAGTAGATTATTCTCTTCACTTCAATCAGTTGTTCTGTCTCGAGAGACATGGCACCTGAACGTAAAGGTTAAGTTGAAAACTGCAAATTACAGTACTGCATAACTGTAGATCTAGAATAAAATTGCATGGCACAGTACTGTATTATCCTTTTTCGGTCTTGTCTACTGTAGTTCAAAGTTGCAAAGAATTTACTGTAGTACAGTAGACTGCATGTAGAATTAAACTACAGTAATACATTTAATTTAAAGCGTGAAGGGATACATAATGCATATTATAAATTTACTTTTAGATTGGGGAGCCTCCCTCCCAATAAAGGACACCTCCCAGATGCGGACAGATTGTTACGTCTCTTTGATGTCCGTAAATGAGAGGTTTCACTGTATTATGAAATATACAAAATCAATAAAAAGGTTAAAATATGAACAAAATGATTATGACATTTATTTTTAAATGCTATATATTAATATGAATTAACACCATGTAATTTATTAAAGTTACACTCAATGTCATATTATGAATGAACACACAATACTGATCAAATAATACTTACTTACTTACAAATGGCTTTTAAGGAACCCGCAGGTTCATTGCCGCCCTCACATAAGCAAGCCATCGGTCCCTATCCTGTGCAAGATTAATCCAGTCTCTATCATCATAACCCACCTCCCTCAAATCCAATTTAATATCATCCTCCCATCTACGTCTCGGCCTCCCCAAAGGTATTTTTCCTTCCGGTCTCCCAACTAACACTCTATATGCATTTCTGGAATCGCTCATATGTGCTACATGCTCTGCCCATCTCAAACGTCTGGATTTAATGTTCCTAATTATGTCAGGTGAAGAATACAATGCGTGCAGTTCTGTGTTGTGTAACTTTCTCCATTCTCCTGTAACTTCATCCCTCTTAGCCCCAAATATTTTCCTAAGAACCTTATTCTCAAACACCCTTAATCTCTGTTCCTCTCTCAAAGTGAGAGTCCAAGTTTCACAGCCATATAGAACAACTGGTAATATAACTGTTTTATAAATTCTAACTTTAAGATTTTTTGACAGCAGACTAGATGACAAAAGCTTCTCAACCGAATAATAACACGCATTTTCCATATTTATTCAGCGTTTAATTTCCTCCCGAGTGTCATTTATATTTGTTACTGTTTGAGATGGACAGAGCATGTAGCACGTATGGGCGAATCCAGAAATGCATATAGAGTGTTAGTTGAGAGACCGGAGGGAAAAAGACCTTTGGGGAGGCCGAGACATAGATGGGAAGATAATATTAAAATGGATTTGAGAGACGTGAGATATGATGGTAGGGAATGGATTAATTTTGCTCAGGATAGGGACCGATTGACAGGCTTCAATAAACCTTCGTATTCCTTAAAAGCCATAAGTAGGTAAAATATTATTTAGTTTACTAAGCACGTATTTGATTTCCTTAAAAAGGGACCATTCTCAGATAAGTCAAGAAAATATATTCTGCAGGCTACCACTTCGTCTTTCAAAAATCAATTTTTAATGCTTGTCTAATAAAGCCAGACATGATTATTTTTGAAAAGAAAATTATTTGATATTTTCAACAGAGTGCTGCATTGGAGTTAAATCGCTCGCTTGAACTCGGTCGAGTGTCGCACCCTCGAGTGAGATACGATCGGTCGTGATACGCTCGTAATAAATACAAGCACAGTACAAGGTCATCTCACCGACATGTCTTATCTTGTATGGAAGACGACAGATAAGATACACATATGTTTTGATCACACGGTAAAAATAAGGCTTTATTTCCTGCGTTTATGACAAACGTTTAATGGAACAGTCAATGGAACGTAGCAAAACAGAAACATGAAGTTACAAATAAAATAGTATGAAAAACTTCGATATACAGTTATTATTGCTAATTAATAATTAATATTCAATATTTGATTTACCACATATATAATATGTTAGGTCCATACATAGTGTTCCGCCTATATACTGCGACAATGTAGAAACGTTTTACAAAATATTATTGATATAGCAGTAGATTAATAACAATATTAGTACAGAGATAACGTCACAGAAAATATAATAAAACGAATAATCATGCTGCACAACTGTTACAGACGCAAAGATTGATACACTAATTATTATTATTATTATCATTATTATTATTATTATTACTAGAAAACTTGATACGGTTCTTGCATTATCGTGATTGTGTTCTCCGTTTATAATAATTACATTTACATCCAATAACATCTATCAGATATGGCAAAAACAAAATAATTCCTGTTTGGGGGGGGGGGGACATTTACCTACAACATTTATATTACATTTTAAAGCAAGTTTTGTAGTTGTACTATGGAGAGGTTAGTTAAACACTGCAAAGTTTTGAAATGATAAACATCTATGATGTTACTACACAATTCATCACTGTAACAAGAACGAATGTCTAACGCTCGGCTTATACCGTTTGAGGATTTATCGCTCGTGACAATTTTAACCATCATGCATGTGCGCTACCTATCGGATTATGCTATGAACTACTTGGCGCTCGAGCGAAAACGTCCGATGCAGACCTCTGATTTTCAAACATTTAATAGCATCGGCTTCAAATAGAATTACTACAAAACAAAACAACGAATCAAGGTCCGTTAACAAGTTGGTGGTGATCGTGCTCCTATAATTCTGAAGTAATTACCTATAGTCCCGTCGCTCTAATTTCCGGCAGCCAATCGCGTTGCAGGTCGGCTACATTTAAACGTGTGCGTCTTGTGATTCACTGATTCATTTCTTAAGGCTCGATAAATACTTAATATAATCGCCCGCCATTTTAGCTCTTTCGTTGGCGTTCGCAGAAGCACACGAAGACGTTATTTGCCGCTCAATTATTTGCTGAATTACAGTGCGTTTGATTTATTATCATAGGAGCTACGACATGATCATGTTTAACGGTGTGGCAAATAGATTCCTCGTACGGTAGCTCGGCAACGTAAGAACAAAAATGGCGAACGATACTATCTACCTAGACTTTATAGAGCCTTCACTTTCTAAGACGTAAGCAAAGAAGCGGAGTCACGCCGGAAATAACAGCGTCGGGACTATACTGCGTGTTCAGTTCAAAGTGTGTCACGGCTTGCTATATGTCGTCACGTGGCTAGCTGATGAGCCTAGAGAATTCAATCTTCCTACACTTCCGCAGAGGTGTATTACTTATCTGCCAGAGTAGATAGCAAGTACGGTGTTCATTCAGAAGAGTACTTACCGATACGTACGGTATCGCCGGTATTATCAGGAATGTGAACTGTTTCGAAACATGTACTGACGTGAGATATGGGGAGAGGATTAAGACGATTACTTACGTATTTGTTGACATTAACTTCGACGGTCAACATGGACACGGAGCATTTGATTTGTGTTGTGGAATGTTACTGTACGCAAATACCCTGCGTACGACTTGGCCGCGCAAGACACAGTTGGAAAGAGATGGTAGCACACAGACCGTACAGACCGCCATCTGTTGCTACGACGTTCAAGTTATACCGTACACGTTCTCAAGTTCAGATTGAACGCCTTGATTAATAGGCAACTTCTCTGACACAAAAGCTGAAACTCGGTTCAAATCGCTGACTCATCAACAGTGACGTCATGACACACTTTGAAATGAACACCCAGTAGTTCAGGAACATAACTTACCATTATAATTTATATGTGCGTTCACTTGAAAAAAAAATCTTGATTTTTCAGGAACTCGGAAAATAATTCAGTACGTATCGAGATTGATAGCGTAATCTTCAGAAATTCAAATTTCTCGTTAATTTTACAAAATTACATGCACTTATCGTTAAGATAACCATCTTACCTTGAAGTTATCAATTCCGCTTACTGACAAAACCAAACAAACAAGAAGTTTGCTGAATATATACGTTATAGTTCCCATTTCATTTGTTTCCTGACATATGCTGAAGTGAATAAATAATTAAATTGCACAAGTATTTATTATAACATCAGTATTATTTTTAAATCTTGTACAATGTTGTCACTCAGAAGTGCCTGTACTGAAAGCCATGAGAGCAATAATCAGTATTAACCGTTTATATTTCAATTTAACTGTAATTTTGAATTCGGTTGCATGAAGAACAATGAAATAGCGTATCAGCATGCCTTGAATTTTGTGTTCGGAATAAAAGTTATAGCGTAATTAAGACAGCAACTTGAACGTTTTGTTTTCTGCAAAACAATTGAACATATAAGACAATGAGTTATGGGCGCATTTATCTTTTTATTTTTCGACAGCAAATGAACAATATCGAGATAATTATTTTGTTTCATGCGCTACATAGAAGTTTTCAGACGATTAAAAAAAGAATAAACAGAGAGCTATTTCATAATGAAAGACAATTAAACCAATGTTATATTGTATGTATGCTAAATGTTCTTTCAAATATGCCTGACGAATATTATGAAGCATATTATATGTATGCATTTGTAATTACAATATTTTTATTATTGACGTTCTCTCTCAACTGCGGTAAGGATTTTGGGGAGTTCAGATGATTATACGGTGGTAATGAAGCAAGGAGATGCACTATCACC
Source organism: Periplaneta americana (assembly GCF_040183065.1). NCBI lineage: Eukaryota > Metazoa > Arthropoda > Insecta > Blattodea > Blattidae > Periplaneta > Periplaneta americana. The sequence continues at coordinate 16,870,784 of NC_091129.1, forward strand.
TTTACTTTTTTACTTTGCTCTAGAATATTCCATTAGGTAAGTCCAGGATAACAGAGATGTTAGGAATTGAACGGGTTACATCAGCTGCTTGTTTATGCAGATGACGTGAATATGATAGGAGAAAATCCACAAACGATTAGGGGAAACACGGGAATTTTACTTGAAGCAAGTAAAGCGATAGGTTTGGAAGTAAATCCCGAAAAGACAAAGTATACGATTATGTCTCGTAACCAGAACATAGTACGAAATGGAAATATAAAAATTGGAAATTTATCGTTTGAAAAGCTGAAAAAATTCAAATTCTTGGAGCAACAGTAACAAATATAAATGATACTCGGGAGGAAATTAAACGCAGAATATGGAAATGCCTGTTATTATTCGGTTGAGAAGCTTTTGTCACCTAGTCTGCTCCCAAAATACAGTGAAAATTAAAATTTATAAAACAGTTATATTACCGGTTGTTCTGAATGGTTGTTAAACTTGGATTCTCACTTTGAGAAAGGGACAGAGGCTAAGAGTGTCTGAGAATAAGGTGCTTAGAAAAATATTTGAGGTTAAGAGGGATGAAGTTATAGTAGAATGGAGAAAGTTACACAACACAGAACTGCACGCATTGTATCCTTCACCTGACATAATTAGGAACATTAAATCCAGACGTTTGAGATGGGTAGAGCATGTAGCACGCATGGTCGAATCCGAAATGCATATAGAGTGTTAGTTGGGAGGCCGGAGGGAAAAAGACCTTTGGGAAGGCCGAGACGTAGATGAAAAGATAATATTAAAATGGATTTGAGGGTGGTTGGATATGATGGTAGGGACTGGATTAATCTTGCTCAGGATAGGGACCGATGGCGAGCTTATGTGAGGGCGGCTATGAACCTGCGGATTCTCTAAAAGCCATTTGTAAGTAATTAAAATGAAGATACGATGGAGTGAAAATGGCAGAGAACTAAATACTCCAAGAAAACTAATCTCCCACTCACTTTGCCCACCAGATATCATTTATTATAAGCATTTTGGATGACAACCATTTCAATAAAACAATAGTTACGTACGTACATTGGAAGTGCGAAGTAAAAAGGTCAACAACTTGGACGTTGAAGATATCTAACTAAAACTTATGGCTGTAGTCTCACAAAAGTATTGATTCATATACAGAGTGTAACAAAAAATGACACTTTTTAAAAATGGGATACCGGTATAGAAATTCTTAAACACTGAGAAATTTAAAATAAATATTACAGTCCAGACACATGATCTGAAGACATTAATTCTCAATTTAAGCACAGAAACTTAATCATAAGCAAAAGCAAGAAAAATATTTTGAATTCAATATTTTGTAATGTTCATAGAAAAAAAAAGAGTTGAGACAAGTTTGGGGGGCAGTAACTCCCCACCCCCCATCCCATAACTCCGCCTATGGCTGCAGTTACTGTCTGAGCCTCCATTACCGGCAGTGCCAAACGAGAATCTGGCAGCGAGGATACAGATTCCAATGGGAATGCATCTGACTTTTGACTGAGTATGGTATGTAGAAATATTCCTTCATGTTCTCTTTCAATTTTGAGTGCATGCCACATTATGAACATTAATTAATTTTTTTCATGAAATCGAAAAAATTATTACAATTACTAATTTAATTTTTTGTATAATTATTTGCTATTTTCGTCTATATTACTGTCAATAACTGAAGCTACATATCAAATTTTATGAAAAATGAGCGATTAGTTTTTGAGAAATTATTTTTGGCTGAATGGACACTCTAAATTATACACTGGACAGTGGTCAGAAAACCTATTCAGCAGCCCCCTTGGTGCTATTCGAAAGGAGTAGGCTACGTGCTGACACCGGGTTTCCCCGTCTCCCTTTCTCACCATAATCATCCTCACTTATTCCCTATGCCTGGGTAATATACTTCAGGGGCGTATATTGCGGGCGTTCAAGGTGTGCGCTGGACACCCTGTAAATTCGGTAATCTCATTTTTTATTTTAAGTTGTTTTATATAATGCAACAATAATTTTAATTTATCACAATTTAAATGCGTGGTAATCTCATTGGCAGTTAACGTATATAGTTCAAGACTAATTTTAATTCATTACCATTTAAATATTTTAAATGCCTGCTGGTTGAATGTGCACTCCATCCCCAGAACGGCTTTCGTTCTACAGAGTGATTTATATAGAACTGACACATTTCTTTCATTAATTGTTTCAAAACGAATTGTGCTAGCGACAACTTATTATACCTAAAATGTAGAGGAATTTTCGGAGATTATTTACCTCTATAGCAAATGTTGAAAATGTCCTCCATCCTGCATAAGGCACAACTCAACACGTCGTTCCATGTTACTGGCCACTCGTTGGAGGACTCTGTTGTCAATAGCTTGAATCTCCTGTGTGATGTTTTGCTTCAGATCGTCCAATGTCTGGGGACGTGTGGCGTAAACCCTGTCTTTTAGTAACCCCATAGAAAGAAGTCAGGCGTTGTCAAATCCGGAGATCTCGGTGGTCACAGGTTCCTGGAAATTATTCGGTCGTCAAAGAAACTTGCAATTAGTTCCATGGATTCATTTGATATATGGCATGTAGCGCCATCTTGCTGAAAATATCCTTGACTCAGCTCTACATCGTCCAATTGCTCAACAAACTCCATGAAAATCAGTCGGTACTCTGCAGTGTTCACAGTCTGGTTAAAAAAATTGGCCCCACTGTTCTCTGTGCGGATATTGCGCACCAAACTCCGATTTTAACCGGGTGCATAGGTGCTTCATGGATGACATGTGGATTTTCGATGGCCCAATGGCGTGAGTTCTGTAAGTTCACATAAAGAGTCGTTGATTTAATGTGTACTGCATTTTCACGTTGACACAAAATGTCGAAAACAGCTGCCAACAATAGGAATAAAACATAAACATCTGCGCATCTAGTGTTGCCAACAATAGGAATAAAACATAAACATCTGCGCATCTAGTGACAAGGAATCGTAACTTCAGAACATTCTGCTTAATTTGGTGCTAAAATTGGGTCATTGAATGAATTTCCAACGGAATAATTAAAGAAAGAAATGTGTCAGTTCTATATAAATCACTCTGTATAACGTACGCTCTGCCTGACGAAGTGGGATGAGTTCTGGTCTGATTGTCCTGTCCGTACAAAAGAACATCCCCTGCTGAGAGTTACTGCTATAATTCTCTGCGCGCGCAAGGTGGCATGGTGGGGATACTCGCTTCTCTCAAGCTCGCAGGTCGTCCTGTATACAGGCAGCTCAACTTGTCAATAGCGTTACAAAATATTGTGTTTGACGTGTGTGTTTACGTGAATTTACTGTGTTTAGGTTTTACTAGGGTTCATAGTTGTGTGCCAGCGCAGGTGAACAATTTAAATTACTTATTTAATGATAATAGCACTTGCAAATGTACACTATAAAGATCTTTTGCAAAAGCCATTCTCTTCTCGCCCACTAGGAGAGAAATTACATATAGTGAATAAGGGTAGACCTACCCCGCCGCTTCCAAATTTAGTACAATAATATAAAACAAAAAGCGAACAATACACTAGACATTTTTCTATTTCACAATATGAAATTGTAGAATAGTTAGCGGGTTGTGGAACTTCAAACAGGTTATTTTGCTGGCCATGCTTATTGTTTGATCATAAATAATGCAATTTTGAATAGCTAACGTTATTTGTAGTTGCCTCCTTTCTCCGGCATTTGCAGGGCAGTTATTGAAACAAGGTGATTAATTTTTAAGAAGTTGTGGTGCGAGTACTTTGAATAATATTTAAATGTCATTTTCTTTTAATTTTATGTCATTTTTTCTTTAGTTTAAGGGCATTTTAATGATCATTTTAAGTAGATTTTTAGGTCATCAACATCCCCCCCATAGTTATTATTTATAAATAATACTAAATTACATATTAAAAATGGCAGTTAATGTTGACCCGATATTTCACTTAGGCCTTTAATAATTGTGCGAGATAGAGCAACTATATATTTTTAACAGAACACCCAAACTCCAGGTTCAGCATATGCCACTGATATACTTACACGAACACTTACACATACACTCATCTAGTACACGACATAACTCTTCACAGATACACATCAAGCATAATGTAGTCCGCTGAAATGGTGTGCAACTTGAAAATACGTCATAGTTCTGCCATCTATCAGCAGTATGTGAACCCTAATCAGGTCAAGTGAAGTGGGTAAGCAAAAAAAAAATCTCTCTCTCTCTCTCTCTCTCTCTCTCTCTTTTTTTCCATACATCTTACATTAACACAGAAGTTTTAAGGTTAGGAACAAGTCGAGTGGTTAATATGAGTCGGTTAGAGTCATAACTCATATGCTCCAAAAATTAAAAATTGAGATACTGTTGTATTCGCATGCAGTTATCTGCGTAGAAAACGATTCAGAGGTTAATTTTTCACATTTATTACATGATGCTTGTGTAAACAGTCGACAAACTTCCCGGTTTGTCAAAAGTCTCATGAGCCACTGGATCTTGTGAGTTCTGTTGTATAGTGCTTCTCGACCAATCACCGATCAGTATTTCCCTCCCACTTCTCCATTTCTTGTTGTGTAGAATAGGGTTGTGGATGAATATCTTGCATGTGCCTTGTTATTTTTATAAATATCAGTGAATTTAGCGGCTGTAATTGTGCATTTTGTAAGCGTAATATTATGGAAGAGAACGTATTACCGATTGAAGAGAGAGGACGACCACGGAAATGTATAGCAGCTCCAGAAATAAAGAAAAGAAACCAGTCCAAATTAGCAAGTTTAATATTCTTTTCTGATTCTGCTTGGTTCCTACTGATGTATTGGTAAATTAGGCAGGGCCGAGTGTTTTATCACAATTTATTTCGAATAAATTTTATTCAGCTTCCTCCAACTGAAGGCTGCCTAGAAGACAAAGCTTACCATAAAATTGTTGTTACTGTATAATGGAAAAAAAAAAATAAAATAAAATAAAACAATGGAGAAGAAAAAGAATAAGAAATAGCACGATTAGAAATAATTGGAAAAGACTAAACAAAACATCATTAATTCCAGAAGAAACATAAAATTTCCTAGTATCTATTAGCTATTGGGTGATCACAGTCGTCTATTTAGCACTGGTTGCAAGACCCAACTTAAGTGAGCAGATCGCCATAGCAAAGAGATCAATCTATATAACTGTAGAGATGGTTTCTTAGGATTTTTATAGATCCCTTCACTGCAGACATAGATACTTCAGTGACAAAAGTTTTTCCTAGACCAAATGCTTACAAAAATGCGCAAATCTTTTTGTGATGGTTCCTCTAGCCCCAATCAGTAATCCAACAACTTCGATCGACGTTAGATGATATTTTTCCTTATAATATGGTATAGTGGGGTCGTATATGTCGCATTTTTCCTGATGTACCTCAGCAGGTTGATTTTCATATGTTTCCATCCTTACAGTATATTCAAGTTCTACATGTATGTCATTGATGGTGCTGTGAATAATCAATTGGACAATACTGAACATATGTGCGAATTGATGGAAGCAGATATTATCTTGTAGGGATTCGTAACAAGCTGTTTTTTACGGTGATGGGTTGTTAGCCCTTCGCCCAACCCCCAAGCTGGAGGACCACCCCTTATCGGCTGTCCACGATATGTTAGGAGAAAATACACAAACGATTAGGGAAAACACGGAAATTTTACTTGAAGCAAGTAAAGCGATCGGTTTGGAAGTAAATCCCGAAAAGACAAAGTATATGATTGTCTCGTGACCAGAATATTGTACGAAATGGAAATATAAAACTTGGAGATTTATCCTTCGAAGAGGTGGAAAAATTCAAATATCTTGGAGCAACAGTAACATAAATGACACTCGGGAGGAAATTAAACGCAGAATAAATATGGGAAATGCGTGTTATTATTCGGTTGAGAAGCTCTTATCATCCAGTCTGCTGTCCAAAAATCTGAAAGTTAGAATTTATAAAACAGTTATATGACCGGTTCTTCTGTATGGTTGTGAAACTTGGACTCTCACTCTGAGATAGAAACATAGGTTAAGGGTGTTTGAGAATAAGGTGCTTAGGAAAATATTTGGGGCTAAGCGGGATGAAATTACAGGAGAATGGAGAAAGTTACACAACACAGAACTGCACGCATTGTATTCTTCACCTGACATAATTAGGAACATTAAATCCAGACATTTGAGATGGGCAGGGCACGTAGCACGTATGGGCGAATCCAGAAATGCATATAGAGTGTTAATTGGGAGACCGGAGGGAAAAAGACCTTCAGGGATGCCAAGACGTAGATGGGAGGATAATATTAAAATGGATTTGAGGGCGGTGGGGTATGATGATAGAGACTGGATTAATCTTGCACAGGATAGGGACCGCTGGCGGGCTTATGTGAGGGCGGCAATGAACCTTCGAGTTCCTTAAAAGCCATTTGTAAGTAAGTAAGTAAGATATTATCTTGTGATATAAAGGAACGTAGTAACAAAAATTTGAGTTTTAATAAAATTTATAATCAGTGTTTCTTTTGTAGGTTGTAAATTGAAGGGTTGACTCAAATAAGTGAAGAACCCGCTTTTCTAAGAAAATTTAGTTTTTTCTCGTCTTTAGAATGTTGTGTCATAATTGCAATAACTCTGACAATAGCTTAGCCCACTGAAATTTAAATTTTCACCATAAATTCTCAGACTGTTCTGAGAATACCTGATTTCCCTATTCCAAGATTTGTGACTTATCCTTCTCTGTGATTAGACCCATCAATTTATATTGTCCTGTATTATTTTGTAAAATGTACTCAACTGAAGAATTTAATAATTGGACAACTAAAAGAAGAACTCGATATACCCAATCTCCTTCAACCTCTAATGCTTCCACAAAACCCACTTCATATAGATATAATTCAATCAGCAATAGACCTCCTAGAACAAATCACCAAAAATCAACACAGTAAAGAAAATTTAAAACAATTGGCCCTTGAAACCGTCAAAATCAGATATCCAGAAGACTATTGGATAAGAATTTATACCGATGGCTCGAAAACAGACCCTCAAGGAAATGTAGGAGCTGGTATTTTTAGTAATCTTTTTTTGCTCCTATCTCCCAGTTCGTTATAATTAGACTTCGTTGAATTGCCACACGCAGCATGCAATCAGGTTGCCGATGTACGGCAGTATAGAGGAGGTGAGCGACCGCCCGGTCTAGTAGTATAAGCAGTTCATATTAAGAGATGTGACCGGTCCAAATAGATAGAGCAGCTACAGCTAATGTATATCTATGTAAGCACTTGTTTTTGCATTACTGTAGTTGGAATAGTCAAAGCTTAACATTTGTTCAGTGCAGACAAGAATTCAATGAAACATACTACAATGAGAGTGTTGCTGTTCCAAACAATTACTCCTGGAATACCCTTACCCCCGCAGCCAGTCTTGACCCGTTGGGGAACGTGGTTGAATTCTGTTAATTACTATGCAGAACATTACGGAAAAATAATGGAGGTAATTCATGCATTGGATAGCACAGACAGTTCCGCTGTTGCAGCTGTAAAATCATTGCTTTCTGAACAGCTATTGAAAGATATTGTCATTGATTCTAATTTTAAAATCGTGTCCAAAAGCATCATCCTGTTAGAATCGTCTAAACTACAACTCTCAGAAGCCCCTAATATAATGGATAAAGTATCACAAACCGTTATCCAAAATAACAATTCACTAATTTCAGAAAAAGTGAAATGTAAGTTGAGAAACATTATTGCTAAAAATTCTGCCTATTCACAACTTCGTATTATAAATTATGTACTATCAGATCATGACAAGACGTCTGAAGTTGGTGTACTAAAAAGTAGTGACTTCCTGTTCTTAAGAAATGCACGTATTACATCGTGTGATGTTGAACTACAAGTTCCCAATATACAAACTGTTTTGAGTGACCATCGGAGAAGGTTATTTTGCAGTCGGTCAAAATGTACGTAATTCTTCACTGCAATGCACATATTCAAGGATGATGTATCTTACATTAAATTTTAAGAGTTAATATATCTCACTATAAAATAATTGTATATTTACATGTTTAGACATTTACTACTTCAATGATCATTCATTATATTTCTTGAATGCAGGATACAAGTTTTATTGTAACCGCAGTACACTGCTCAGTATTTACATCAGAGACACCCCCCTTCTCATACAGTCTATACTGCGTGCACAGTAAACCTTGCGAATCTCGTGGCAATTCCACGAAGTCTAGTTATAATCTATCTGCCTATGATGGAGAAATTGAAGCTATACATGTTGCCTTAAATCAACTTTTATTCCATATGGATAAATTCACAAACGCTGTCATCTTCTCGGACTCAAAAGCAGCCATTTTGTCCATAAATATCACCCCTACACAGAACAAATCAATAATTGTCAAAAAATACTTGCAACTTTAAAAGAACGTGGCAAAACAGTTGTGTTACAGTGGATCCCAGGACATGTAATCTACATGGTAATGAACAGGCTGACACATTAGCTAAGAAGGGTGCCAATCTCAAAATAAACCCACGGAAACCTTTGTCATTTAGCTCAGTAAAACAGTATATCAAGCAACTACAAAAAAATAATCACCAACAAGAACTGGACATAAACATTTCGCAACAACGTAGGATGAAGGATGTACCTCCTGAACCCAGAAGACTGGCAGTTGCAAGCTTTCGTCTTAACACTGAACATGACATCATGGGTAAACACCTCAATCGTCTTGGCATCCTTCCATCAGCATCCTGCATTTTGTGCCATCAACAGGAAGACATGGATAGACAACATCTTGCAAAATGCCCTGCTCTGAAATCCTCCAAGGAAGTCGACCGCTACTGGGAAGCCAGAGCCCGAATGGTTTTAATTACTTAATCTGTAGTTTTTTTCACCACTTTGTTTTTCGCTCAGTCAATGATAGTAAATATCATGTACTGGCCATTAGACAAATAAATAAATAATTGGACAACTATTTTTTTTTACACTGAATTTAAAAATATGCTTGAGGTAATGTTCTTGTGTAATATCTTAATTTGTTACTGTCAAATCTCACATGATCCCAACTGGTCATTATCTGAACTCACATGTTCCAAATGGAGCACTCTCAGAACATTCATGATTCGAAGGTTGTTGTCAAAACTCGTATGATCCATAATTTAAAGCTAAACAACTTTTACTCCTGTATAAATAAATATGGTTACAAATCCGAATAGTAGTTTTTAATCATTTCTCTTTCATTTATTAACCTTCATTGCGAAGAAAATGGACTCCAAGTATAAGCTAGCTGAAGCTGCCATTTACACAGTACAATTAAAACTACTAACAAACAAACATTCTGATGGGGGCAGATAAAAATGTTAATTTTTTTTCTTTCATCATGTTAATAATATCAAAAGAAGTGCTTATATAAATTTTGGCCACTCAACTGCAATTACGAGGGCCGTAAAAAAATAAGTTCGCCAGGGGCCGTTAACAGAAAGAAAACACGATTTCATTGAAAAGATTTATTGAAACAGATACAGCAATTGTTGCGCTATTTGTCAACATATCCCCCCCCCCCACTAAAACTGAGACATTTGTTATATGTGATCGACGGAGAGGTGCACGCAGTTGTCAAACACTGGTTCCGATCCCAGGCAGATGACTTCTACGACACAAAGATACAAAAATTGATCCTATGGTATGACAAATGTCTCAATCCTAGTGGGGATATGCTGACAAATAGCGCAACAATTGCTGTATCTGTTTCAATAAGTCTATCCATGCAATCGTGTTTTTCTGTAAATGGCCCCAGGGAAAATCACTTTCTGGACGACCTCGTAATTGCAGTCGAGTGGCCAAAATTTGTATAAGCACTTCTTTTGACATTATTAACATGGTGTAAAAAGGTAAAGGTATCCCCGTAACATGCCATGAAGGCACTTGGGGGGCATGGAGGTAGAGCCCCATGCTTTCCATGACCTCGGCACTAGAATGAGGTGGTGTGGTCGGCACCACGCTCTGACCGCCTTTTACCCCCGGGAAAGACCCGGTACTCAATTTTATAGAAGGCTGAGTGAACCTTGGGGCCTTTCTGAAAGTTTGGCAACGAGAAAAAATCCTGTCACCACCTGGGATCGAACCCCGGACCTTTCAGTCGGCAGCCAGCTGCTCTACCAACTGAGCTACCCGGCCGCCCAACATGGTGTAAGAAAAAAAAATTAATTTTTTTATCTGCCCCCATCAGAATGTTTGCTTGTAAGATATACCACATTTTGTAGGAAATATAAAAATTAAAATATATTTTCTCTGCTGGGCCTAAGTTACCCTTACTGGGCCAATGTTACTCTGCTGATGGTTATCCAATTGAAAATACTAGATGGCTCACTAATTGAAAAACAATCGAATGCTATTAGAACAAAAATGTAAAGTATTAAACGAATTATTCAGCAGTTATATTTTGCTACAGGAGAGTTCAATGTAGTCAACAGTATCCAGAATCAATAAAAACTGCACCCACTCATTCGAGGAACAGAGTTCTTTCACGTGCTGTAAATCTAACAAGGGATGCTTCTGCAACTGAACACTCGAACACAGATGAAACACTGGCTCACCTTACTAATTTGAGGGTGCTCAGTTTTGTGGTAATACTCTTTCCCGTGTCACATCAACCATTTATCCAGCAGAGCCATCTAAATTTAAAAAAAAACTGAATGACACTTTTGGTTTGTTTTAGATTAGATTAGATTTAGATTTATTTATTTAACCTGGTAGAGATAAGGCCGTCAGGCCTTCTCTGCCCCTCTACCAGGGGATTACAACTATAACATGAACAATAAGATTACAATTAATATTAAATTTACAATTACAATTACAATAAAAATTAAAGTACGACAAGAATACCTGATTAATGAAAGCTAGACATTTTATCATAGAAGTTAAGAACAAAGAATATTTTTGTATTTACTAAATTACAAATTAAACCTACAATAACAAAATTCTATAGTGATGAAATTACCGGATATTGAGATATTTTGTGGTAGATTAAAAGAACTATTTACAAGAAACCATGTCTGAACGAGTCTCAATTACTGACCAAGTGCCTAGTAAGTTTGCGTTTGAATTGAATTTTATTTCGACAGTCCCTGATGCTAGCAGGTAACGAATTCCAGAGTCTTGGCAGGGCTATTGTGAAAGAGGATGAGTATGAGGAGGTGCGATGGGATGGTATTGTTAGTATTGTTTCATGGCGAGAGCGTGTGTTCAGATTGTGGTGGGAAGAAAGGTAAGTGAAGCGAGACGACAGGTACGAAGGAATAGAAGAGTTCAAGATTTCGAAGAGAAAGAGAAGTGAATGTAAATTTCTTTTCTTATCTAGTTTAAGCCAACCTATTGCTTCCAGGGATGGGGTAATATGATCATACTTACGAACATTGCTTACAAAACGTACACACAAATTATGAGCATGTTGAAGTTTCATTTTGTTGTCGCTGGAAAGGTCAGTCAGTAAAATGTCAGCATAGTCAAAATGGGGAAATACAAGCGTCTGCACAAGGGACTTTTTTAAGCAAGAGGGAAGATGAACATTTATCCTTTTTAGCACATGAATAATAGAATATACTTTTCTGCAGGCTTCTGTGATTTGCATGTCCCAGTTGAGATTATTATCCATGTGAATGCCAAGATTTTTTACCGAAGAACTGAAAGGGATATGCACTGTACTTACTTTAACGGGGGAAATGTCGAGGTGCTTTACAGCGTCGGTTTGCCGTTTGTGTCCTAATATGATTGCTTGTGTCTTTCCAGGATTGATATTAAGATGGAATTTCTTTGTCCATGTCACAATCGAGTCAATGTCTTTGTTCAATTTATCTATAGCGTCATTTATTCGATCTAAGCGGGAAAATAATAATAATAAATTTATTGCTAGAACAAATATACATATTTTTTATATCTATAAAAAATCTCTCTAGCATCACACAGAAAAAACAGTACATACTGGTGCTCTGCGAGCATTCCACAAAATTTTAACACAAATATTTTATTAACCAGCGGAATAAAAAGTGAAAAATGAAAAAGACAAACGCATATCATAATAATTAAACTTTATATTTTCTCTCTAAACAATAATTTTTAATTGATTTTTTTTTAAATTTGGAACAGAGACCAAAGTGTTTGCTGTGGTTCTTTTGTTTCACGACAATGCAAGGCCTCATACTGATAATCTCTTGGCTGGCAGCAAGTGGATCATCCCCATACAGTCCAGACCTGGCGCCAACAGACTATGTCTGCCTCCATCTGAGGAGGTTCCTCGCCAGCAAGCATTTCAACACCAACGATGAAGTGAAAACAGGAGTTCAGGAATGATGGTTGTCTCAGATGGCTGACTTGTATGGGAAGGGTCTACAGAAAGTTATCTCCTGCTATGACAAATGTTTGAATAATAATGCCAACTAAGTTACAGAGAAAATTTGCTAAATGTATGTAGCATCTAAGAAAAGATAAAGTACCTGAAATGTTCCGTAGTATATGTTTCACTGCAAAACAGTCATCACTTTAAAAACTGTGTACTTACTTACAAATGGCTTTTACAGAACCTGGAGGTTCATTGCCGCCCTCACATAAGCCCACTATCAGTCTCTATCCTACACAAGATTAATCTAGTCTCTACCATCACATCCCACCTCCCTCAAATCCATTTTAACATCACTAGCGCTAGGATTCTTAGGTAAATAAATATTTGATTTGCACTGTAATAGAAACTCGTGATTGAGGCCATTTCTGGAAGAAGGGCACATAAGACAATATGGTGATTCGAGTAATCCTAGTTTAAAGATTTTGTTTTAATTTATTTCAATGAACACTTTATTCTTGCATACAAGAATAAGTTAAATATACGTAGAATATCATTATGAACACACTTTCACAATACAAAGCATTTTTATCAATATATTTAATTTTAAAATATTATTTGTTATAAGCCATTATGTGCCCTTTGTCCAGAAATCAGTCTGACATCAGTTTTAGGCTGTTTGAAGCTATAGTTACAGTGTTGTTTGAAATATTTTAAGTTACGTAACTCTTTTGGAGCTTTTTACCTGTATCCTCTAAGAATTTCTCCGAGAAAAGATCGTACAATATTCTGACATTTAGATTCGGATCTTCGAAATACCTCAAAGAAGATTTGTGTCAGCAGTAATGGCTTTCTTGGCTGGGAATTGTGCTTAGGCGTTCTTCTAACATTTTCCAAATATTAGCCTCTATTTTGTGAATGTTTGCCTCTTCCCTCCACAGATGAATCAGTGGCCAGTGTTTTATCTTGAATAACTGAGTATTTTAACTGATACCTGATATAGCTTTAATATCAAACCACGACAAACTTTTAATTTAGTGCCATTTGTATGGAGAAAATATTTAAAGTTGCCTTCCGAGTGTGTATTTGACTTCTTCGACATACATTGACTTAAAATTGAATCCTGTATTCCTTACCTTGATCACTACAGAACGTTCCACAAAGCTCTTCTTGCTTACTGATAGGTACTTTGAGATAGCATTGTTCTTGACAACACAATGATACTGCTGAAAATGTTGTTTCTTTTATGTCAATTCCGTTGCTTGAAATGTAGGTCTGACCATTTTCTCTTCTTTTCTTTCTCTTGTTATTCGAATTGTCATAAGATAATCTTTTTTTTGCCCATTAGTATGGTAGGTATAGAACAGCTATTGCACTAACAACCGCAGCCTGAACTTACTGTACACTTGCTGTATTATACTAGGGGCAGAAGAAATCGGCGGGTCTAGCGAACCCCTAATTGTCTACCCCGACTCCTACACCCCTCAGAACCTGCTTGGTGTATGGTCCTGTCCCAAATAACTTTCTCGTCCATTGATACTTTTTCACTACAGGAAAACTTAGAAAATAAATAAAATAATAACGAGGTTTGTAGTAATTACAAATAGGGCCTACGTTCTTTATTCAATATTATCATTACAATATTTTGCAAGTTCAGTCATTTCACAAATGTAATAAAGTGTAATATAAACCTAATATAAATCAAATATTTAGCATTACACAAATACTTTGTATTTATGTATTTTCAGAATGTTGTGTTGAAACAGTAATTACTAAATAATGTCTATGCAGTATACTTACCAACTTTATAAATCACCATAAAATTAAAAATTAAAGTACAAAATATTAATGTATGTTTACTGATTGTGGAATATGTATATTATAACATGAACGAGTTTTGTAATGAAAGCACACTTACGAATAGCTTTGCTTAATAAAATAAATAACATAATAAGTATGACATAAAAAATCGTTTTATAAATTGGGTATTCAGCACTATTCTGATTCTGTGCTGTGAATTTCATCTTGTTTATGCGTCTGTATTATCGAAGTCCATCAACAATTCAACACAAGAAGTGTTGAAACAGAAAATATTCACTGAAAAAAGTTGATAAAATAGTCCCCAGTGACAGTTATATCTACTCAAGTTAATGTATTATTGACAAGTTATTAAATAATGTTTCATTTTATGATCCTAATATTATTTTATTACCCAAACGTAATGTATTTTACCTAATTATAACTAACACTGGAGCTCCTAAAAATTTAGCAGTAAAGAATATGTAGTAGACTACAATATAATAGTCCATTTGACAGAGATATAATTAGCATATACAGTAACAAATATGAATGACACTCGGGAGGAAATTAAACGCAGAATAAATATAGGAAATGCGTGTTATTATTCGGTTGAGAAGCTCTTATCATCCAGTCTGCTGTCCAAAAATCTTAAAGTTAGAATTTATAAAACAGTTATATTACCGGTTCTTCTGTATGGTTGTGAAACTTGGACTCTCACTTTGAGAGAGGAACATAGGTTAAGGGTGTTTGAGAATAAGGTGCTTAGGAAAATATTTGGGGCTAAGCGGGATGAAGTTACAGGAGAATGGAGAAAGTTACACAACACAGAACTGCACGCATTGTATTCTTCACCTGACATAATTAGGAACATTAAATCCAGACGTTTGAGATGGGCAGGGCATGTAGCACGTATGGGCGAATCCAGAAATGCATATAGAGTGTTAGTTGGGAGACCGGAGGGAAAAAGACCTTTAGGGAGGCCGAGACGTAGATGGGAGGATAATATTAAAATGGATTTGAGGGAGGTGGGGTATGATGATAGAGACTGGATTAATCTTGCACAGGATAGGGACTGCTGGCGGGCTTATGTGAGGGCGGCAATGAACCTTCGGGTTCCTTAAAAGCCATTTGTAAGTAAGTAAGTAAGTAAGTTATTAAGAAATTTACCTTATTCCGTGAACAATTTATAAAAAAAATTAAATTAACTTAATAATGGTCTTCAACAATCTAAATAATGAAACAATTTTCCATTGTTAATGTCTTAAATAAACAACTTCATATAACATAAAATAAAATGTTACAATATCTAAAAAAAAAAATATTAGTAATTTAAATGTAAAATTAGCCTCCATAGGATTTTTGTTTTACTGCTATTCTTCTCCCTTTTGCATAAATTCTCTGGACCGATCGTAAAGAAGCGCAACTGGCCGTTGACAGTGACTGTCTGCATTGAAGATAGGACATTTTTAATGTCCTCACAGTTCTTTCAAGAAACAGTGAAGTTGATAAACACCACCTTTAGTAAGGCTTCTGATATCAGGGCCCGACTGAGACATGATAGCGATTACAATACTCGGATGATTAGTAGCTGTTTAAATATACTGTTTATTATGAGATAGGCCCTATATTGTATTTACGAACAAAATGTAGCACAGTAGTCTCACAGACAAGCACTTGTCAATAACTAACACTCGAACGGAGCGACAGAAAGGCCTCTTTGTTCAGGTCATAAACCGCTAGAGAAAGTGTGGGGTGAGTTGTTTCCGTACCAAACCAAAAACCCGCCTATTGATACTGCCTGTACTTTAGCAATGAATCCCGACCTGTAGCGTTGAGATATTGAAATAAAATTTTGGTGGAATAATCTACCTAATATAGCGGTTACGTTTAAACAATTTCCCGAAAAAGGGCTTATAGGACTATAGGCCCATCTTCCGGAAATTGCCTCAATTGTGTTTTAAGTTTCAGGCAAGGTCACCTGAGCATGTATTTTAAATTTTATTTCACCTAAAAACATATATTTTGAATTTTTTTTTTTTATAAATACATATTTTCAAACCTTCACATAAAAATTAAGTTTTCATCAAATAATTTTCGACAAAAGTCCCATTTTAGATTAATCATCACCTAAATGTTCAGCACAGTTGCTTAGATGTGACAGTTGTTTCTCGGAACTGTCTACCTGAGGACCTGCAGTCTGCTCTCACCACAAGCGGTAAAAGCAGTCACTACTAAAAAAAATTGTACTGTAACAAACACACACAAACATTGATGTGTCATTAAGAGTGCCTTGGAAGTTATCATAACGCTAATTCAGGTAGCAATTATAATTTCATAAACATCAGCTGCCTCAGTCCCAATGGCCAGGGTGCTCTCTTCCCCCCCCCCCAACTGTAAGGTGAATGTCACTAATGTATGGTGAATTCTCAGTCTCATTTTAACATTTCATCGATTCTATATAACTCAGTAGTTGATACAGCATCGTTAAATAACACCGTTCTGCATTTCAAAACTTATTTTCTGTTGTTTTCAATCTGATAGGCGATTCTAAACGGATTTTTTGTGCTGAATTCGAAAATAATCTCCATTTATCCCCATCACGTCAGGTTTTCAGACAATTCATGAATAACCAGAAATGAAATAAAATATCTTAGTGAAACGTCATAAATTTATTTTCAACAAGAATGTTGTGAGAAAAGCTACGCCAAAATTTGTTGTTTGCCACTAATTAACCATTAATTAATATTAATTAATAATTATAAGCACTTTCATAACCTTATCTCAATATTGCACTTCAAATTTTCTCGTCTTTGACCTCCTCGCATATTGTTCAGAGCAGTCCCTTTTTATCATCCAGTTATAGTCCGCAATGTTTCCACTATGAAGCAAAACACCTGTAAGACTTGTCTGAGAAAAATCTATGAAGAACCTCCACTCTTTGGAATTATAGTTTATGTTATGAAATTTTAAAATGGCAAGGATGTCTTGGCAACACGCTAAATTTTCTTCTTCAGCAAAAAAAGGGACGTTCCTTCTCACGATGCCTGTACCATGAAAAATATATATCTTCTACCAATACTTTCTTTTCCTTTAACATAGAACCTAATAGTTCTGCTGATTCTTTAGGAAAATGTAAATCTCTCACTAAATCATTAAGCTCACTTTGATTAAAACATCCATTTTCACCAGTACTGTCTGGTTCATAAATATGATCCAATGGAGATTCAGTTTCAGTGCTTCTGGATCCAGATGACAGTGTATCTGATTCAGGGGTAGCGGAACGGGAATATCAGGACCATGAGGTACGGGCCGAATGGCAGAGGGAATGTTAGGATATAGAATATCTTTCTTGTTTTTAGCAGTATATCCAGCTACCTTAACTGTACAAAAATAACAATCGTCTCCATGATTTGTAGGTTCCCTCCAAATCATAAGGATACCAAAGGGCAATGACTTCCTTTTCCCATTGTTCCAACTTCTCAACTTTTCAACACAATTACGACATACTTTATGGGGGCACCAGGATTTGTCCTGGTCTCCTAATTTAATGCCAAAATATTCAAAATAAGTATTCTTTACAAAAGCTGTTATATTCTGTCTCTGTTTTACTAACGTATATCACCCACATATATAGCAAAACAAATTTGAATCATTTACACAACCACGTTTCGACATTGATAGGACACAACACTATTATGTTGTACTCTCGCATAAAAATGAGAACTCACACACTTCACTTTTACACGACAACCAACAACACAAAACTGAACCTCTAATTTTAAAACAACTTTTAAAGGGGATAGGTTTATTATCTCAGTAAGGAAATCTGTAGCCTCATAAGCTGGATTGCACTTCCATAAATAAATATATATACACAGGGATCCTACGTCATTTCTCTAATTCATTGTTAGTTTTCATAGCAGTCTCTAAGAGTAAATATTTCCTTCGTAATTTTTTTATGACCTGAGACACTAAACATTTCAACTTCCTGTTTATAGATAACGTTGGGTGCAGACAGATAAAAATCTCCAAGAATAAACAACGGATGTATTAACCTCGGTTCATTTTAAGGTGGAGGATACAATTTTGTACATCCCTCAAGGGCGGATATGGTAGGTAGATTTTAATAAATATCAAATACAAACATAATAAAATATATTATGTCACATTTTAAGTAATAAAGTTTAAATTATAAGCTATCGTGCCTTTTTAACACACAACAAGTACACTGTAATATTACTATATTAGGAAAAATATTGAAAACATAAAATTTTAAATTGTAAAAAATTCTGACGTGGTACGCGAAAACGGATTTCATTTTTGCAATCAGTGTGAAATTGTGATTCAGAAACGCTCATTTATTTCAAAACAACAAAATCCATGCAGAACGGTATAATTAATTAAAAAAAAATCATCTTGCATCCCTCGGAATTCGATGCAGAAATTGTTACAATCCTTATTCATTTGCCTAGGTTGTTGTAATAGATCAGTCCGGCTATTTCTTTGGAGCTTTCGAGTAATTGGAGTCCTCTGGTGGTGTTACCAGCTCCACGCAGAACATATCAGAAAACATCAAAAACAAAAAATTCTTAAAAAAACCTCCTCTTTGCTGATGATCAAGTCATATTAGCTAGTGACTAGGATATGTTACAAAGGGGACTATTTGAATTATATAAAATTACGAAAGATATGAATCTAACATTTCGAAAGAAAAAACAAAAGTAATGGCATTTTGTCTAATATCCTTTTGAGAAGATTAACTCCATATGTAGATGAAATTATTCGGGATCATCAGTGTGGTTTTAGGCGTAATAGATCGACTACTGATCAGATTTTTTGTATTCGACAGATATTGGAGAAAAAATGGGAGTATAAGGGTACAGTGCATCAGTTATTCATAGATTTCAAAAAGGCGTATGACTCGGTTAAGAGAGAAGTTTTATATGATATTCTTATTGAATTTGGTATTCCCAAGAAACTAGTTCGATTAATTAAAATGTGTCTTAGTGAAACTTACAGCAGAG
Organism: Periplaneta americana; assembly: GCF_040183065.1. Taxonomy (NCBI): domain Eukaryota; kingdom Metazoa; phylum Arthropoda; class Insecta; order Blattodea; family Blattidae; genus Periplaneta; species Periplaneta americana. Next base: position 16,889,950 of record NC_091129.1, read on the forward strand.
TCTGTATAGGCCAGTTTCTATCTGATGCTTTTCCAATTCACTGCGGGCTGAAGCAGGGAGATGCATTGTCACCTCTACTTTTTAACTTTGCTCTAGAATATGCCATTAGGAAAGTCCAGGATAACAGACAGGGTTTGGAATTGAACGGGTTACATCAGCTTCTTGTCTATGCGGATGACGTGAATATGTTAGGAGAAAATCCACAAATGATTAGGGAAAACACGGAAATTCTACTTGAAGCAATTAAAGCGATAGGGTTGAAAGTAAATTCCGAAAAGACTAAGTATATAATTATGTCTCGTGACCAGAATATTGTACGAAATGGAAATATAAAAATTGGAGATTTATCCTTCCAAGAGGTGGAAAAATTCAAATATCTTGGAGCAACAGTAATAAATATAAATCACACTCAGAAGGAAATTAAACACAGAATAAATATGGGAAATGCCTGTTATTATTCGGTTGAGAAGCTTTTGTCATCTAGTCTGCTGTCAAAAAATCTGAAAGTTAGAATTTATAAAACAGTTATATTACCGGTTGTTCTATATGGTTGTGAAGCTTGGACTCTCACTTTGAGAGAGGAACAGAGATTAAGGGTGTTTGAGAATAAGGTTCTTAGGAAAATATTTGGGGCTAAGAGAGATGAAGTTACAGGAGAATGGAGAAAGTTACACAATGCAGAACTGCACGCATTGTATTCTTCACCTGACATAATTAGGAACATTAAATCCAGACGTTTGAGATGGGCAGGGCATGTAGCACGTATGGGCGAATCCAGAAATGCATATAGTGTGTTAGTTGGGAGACCGGAGGGAAAAAGACTTTTGGGGAGGCCGAGACGTAGATGGGAAGATAATATTAAAATGGATTTGAGGGAGGTGGGATATGATGGTAGAGACTGGATTAATCTTGCTCAGGATAGGGACCAATGGCGGGCTTATGTGAAGACGGCAATGAACCTCCAGGTTCCTTAAATGCCAATAAGTAAGTAAGTAACGGCATTTATGGGCAAAAGGGTGGTGAGATCAAAGGTAGTAGTGGAAGACTGTATCATAGAACAAGTTAATACTTTTAACTTCCTTGGCTGCCATCTATCATATACTCATGAAAAAGATATTGATTATAAAATTTCCAAATTTAATAATATATGTGGGACCATTAGAAGAACACTCCGTAATAAAACTAGGAAAGATACACTGATTAAACTATATAAAGTTATGGCAATACCAACGGGCTTATATGCGAGTGAAACTTGGACGTTAAAAGAGAAAGAAAGAAGCAGACTACAGGCAGCTGAAATGAGATTTCTTCGAAGTGTAGTAGGAGTAACTCGACTGGATCACATCAGAAATGAAGAAATAAGAAACAATCTAAAAGTTAACAGCCTGTTAGAAACTGTAGATGAGTATAAGCAGAAATGGTGGGAACACGTACAACGCATGAGCCAAGATAGAACCCCGAAAATAATCGCTGACTATGTACCCACCGGAAAAAGAAGTATCGGCCGACCAGCAAAAAGGTAGATACAAGAAATAAAGGAGCCGCAACGGGCTTAAAGCCTACAGCTTGAAGCAGAAGAAGAAGAAGAAATTGTTACAATGCACACAGTCATCATCAGATGTTGCAACAACTGTAGTCAATATGGTTTCATGTGTAATTGCTTATGTAGAACTTTCCACGCAGTATTTTGTGGAATATTGAGCTCTGTGCTGGCTTTTCTTATATTTCATCAGAATTGGTGGGTTCTTTCCATATTTTCTTCAAAAATTGCGCTGGACGGGGATAACATACTTGTTGCAATGGAAATTCAAGCTGCAGAAATCTCTCTCCTGCACAGAAATCGCCATATTTCAACAACAAAAATCTCGATAGTTACCATAGCCATCTATGACAAAATTTTGGCAATGATCTTAATTCCAATCAAATTTCATGGCCGTAGCTTCAATGTGCTTAATACAAGATGGCTGAAAATCATCTAAATCATTTGTGCTGACCATGAATGTATGTATTTACGTGTGATTCATTAGGATTTACCATCGTTTACAGAACTTATTTCCGAAGACATTCTAAGCAAAAAATGTCATACAAATATTTGTCCTAATCACAATATTTTCAAAGTTATATTAATTTGAAGTTGTTAGTAAAATACCTTTTTTCTTTAGTTTTAACGGTAAAAAAATATTACAAATAGAGAATGAACTATTCAGAAGTATCATTTCTTTAATTGGCTAGTGTTCTGAAGCTAAAAATATGTTATTAATTGCTTTGTACAGATTTTATTTTTCAATTTTCAACTAAAAATGACATCATTCTTACGCACTTATCACAAAAATTGTTACAAATCATAGGACTTTATGAACTTGATTCTTTACAGTTTAATTATGCATCCTAAAGTACGGTCTTAAAGAATTTACAAGAGTAGCGTGATTTGTAACAATTGTTGTGATATTTGCGTAAAAAATTTAATTTCGGAGTTAAAAATCGAAAAAAAAAAAAAATCTGTACGAGCAACTATAGAATTCACAACACATTTTTAGCTTCAGAATACTAGCTAATTAAAGAAATGATACCCCTGAATAGTTCATACTTTATCTGTAATATTCTTTTACTCTTAAAACTCAAGAATAATATTTTACAAACAACTTCAAATTAGGGTAACTCTGAAAATATTCAGATTAGGACACATGTTTATATGACATTTTTTGCTCAGAATGTCTTCAGAAAAAAGCTTCGTAAGGGACGGTAAAACCTCGTGAATCACCCTGTATATCTATATCTCATAAACTTTACCAAATATAAATAACACTTTAACAATCAGTTACTGACTGTACGTGGCAAATCTAAGCTGAACACACTACAGCAGTGATATCAAATCAAGCGCATTTTTCTGACCTTGACGTCGTGCGCGGGCATCAAGCGCTAAGTATGGAAAGAGGAAGGGTTGTGTATATGAATAAGTAACCTGTTGGATTAAGAAAACAGTGGTGCACAAACTTCAAACGGAACGTGAAATTTTTATGTCGTTATTTTTATATGGGTTCTTTCTGTTTAATATTATCTATATTGTCTGTAAAACAAAAGTACTAACATTGATTTCTTAATATTGCACTTGTGTTTTAAATCTTAATAACATAATAGAGAGTTAAGAAGGAATATTCACTTAAATTCCATAGTAGTATAATATTATACTGTATTAAGTAGATGAAACACATCATTCATAAAGAAAGTGATATTCCAAAGAAAGAGATTGAGTATGACATGATAAGTTGGAATTTATATTGATGATATCTTTAGCCTTATAAAAGTAATCAATAAACTAATCAAAACAATATTACAGTACAAAGCAAAGTTACCTAGATACTGTATCTGTTTTAAGTATAACTAATATTACATAACAAAACTCTTATCGCATTATGCTTTTAAGGTGATATTTGTGAGCAACTTCCTATCATCAGAATATTAAATTATTTTCTCGAAATCTGCTGAAGCTATAGAGCTGACATTTTTACAACACATGGGCACGTATCTTTTGCTTATGATGTAACAGCAGTTGCTTCGTTAATTCATTTCCTTACAAATAATTTCCATGCCAATATTTTCAAGATTTTTAATACACTATCTTCAGTAATACGTATTTACGGTATATTAGATTTACGAAAATATTATGTAAGGCTACTAAATAAATAGGCCTATATCAGAAAATTTCACTTTTCTGTAAAAAAAAAAGTTGAGAAAATATTTTTTTGAATAAAAAAAATCAAATTCGTGTAAAATGAGCATTAAAATTAAAACTTACATTCTTATAATGCACTTATACTTCTCAGGCAAATCTAAAAATTACCATGGTTACAGTTTTAATAAGTTCTCTTCCCTTTATCCATTGAATCAGTGCTGGCCATCCCTGAATATAGCTCGACCAAGCGGCATATACTACCTATTTCGTCTGTCTCTTTCCTTTCCGTTGTAAAGCGCTCAGGCTCTCCTGGGCTCTAAAGCGCGCGCTTGCTCCTGTGGGCATCAATTGACATGCCTGCTCTAGAGCAATGAGATGCAAGAGACTTGTACTGCTAATGCGTAGTTCACATTCCTTCTGGCCACAGAGTTAACTCAATGGCATAATCACTACTGTATCTGAAAATGGGTAAATATTACTTTCTCTGATGTCCCTCTATTTTGACTGTTGGTTACAATTCCACTTCTGGTGCTTCCTCCCTGTGTGTGTCATTGAAAGCCTAATATGCTAGCATAAGAGAAGATTTGGGTTATGAAGAAATGCACATTTATGATTTTTATATATTTATTATGTATAATCTTTATGTGTGACTTTGCATTTGTAGAGGTCCTAAGGTTTTGTAAGGACAGTAATATAACACATTTCATTTTCAATCAATATTGTGAGCTCTTAGTACTTTAGTTACAATTACAAAATGTCAACCATATTATTAATGCATATTACTCTGAATGATTAACACACTTCCATTTAACTTCTTCCATCAAAAGCGTTCAGAGCACTGTCTGCAGCTAATGATCATGGAAAACAAAATATTTTGACATAAATGGAGTTCATACCGAAGATGTATATCATAATTCATTAACAATTAATTAAAAAGCATATTTCCCACTACACATATTACAGAAATTTGTTTCAAATTATTTAAATCTCATTATACTTTCATCTGTCTGATTTCTCTTCCATATAACCAATTTTATATTTTCTCGAAATGAATGACTTATCTTTTTTTTTATTATTTAGTATATGTAACGTTGATTGAACCTTCATGCCAACAACTCGAAAGGTTTGCATGAAAACAGCTTGGGAACAGGTACGAGGTGACATAGTGTTCACCTGACAGTGACCGGTTCCGGACAATTGGCCACAGAAATTTGGGAACTGGGACAATTGGCCACAGAAAATTGGTAACAGGGACAATTCGCCACAAATAGACAATTTGCCACACTGAGATACAAAGATAAATCTACGACTTCCAGAAGCTCCATATTGTTCGAATGGATACAGAGATCAATAATTGTAAATTCCACTAAGTATGTGAATTGCTATGTACATGTAAATTTGGCTTCAAAAATGCCCTTCTAGATTGTGGCCTACAGCTCTCAAGTACCGGATGACGATGCCTTCTCATTGTAACGCGGGTATTCTTCAACTATACGTGATATTCGTCTGTCCATGTCGATGTACTTCTGCTTCATTTGGTAGAGAATGACCACCTTCCAATCTCTCTATGTATCTGTCGGCTATAACGTTCAGTTCGTCAATATTCCTTGGTTCAGGTGGTAGGTGCAGCTTCCCGGCACGGCGCACAGTTTTTTTAATAGACAGTTTCTTCGGTAGATTCACATTTGCTTCACTTGCAATATGCTGTAACTCATTTTGAATAACGACAGGCATTGGTTCTCGGGAAGTCCCCGCCCTTGCCTTCATGTTCTCTACACATTCCTTTGCCTTAATCCTTTCCCAGTCTACAGAATGATTCTTGTGTTCAGACGGTTCTTTGACGACACTGCTTCCATCTTCTGATAACGTGACTGTTGCATTACACCCGCCACGCATGTCACAGCGCCAAACAACTCCATTGTTATTTTCTCTAAGTCTCGTGTACATGTAGCCAAGATATATTAATTTGTCAGAGCCTCTTTCTGATTTTGTGAAGCGAATTTCTTCCGCCATAGTTCCGAATTAGTTTACAGCTTCTGGATTTGTCTTGTGTTATCACAGAAATATATTATAAATTGTTGCGAATTTGAGTATTGCCTTGAATTTTAATGTGTGGCGAATTGTCTCTGATACGAATTTCAATTATGTGGCAAGTTGCCTCTGTGGCCAATTTTCTGTGGCGAGTTGTTACCAACCCGACAGTGACGATATGCTCCTCCTATCCTTAGTTAATTAGTATTGAAACAATTATTTTTTTTACAACATAATACAGTAGGTGTAAGTATTTAAATGCCGGACCAGCTTATTTCAGGTTTGAAACCCCAAAGGAAAGCAATTCATACTGGTATGAAAGCAACAACGAAGCAATTATTACAATTAAGATCATGTGCCATTTGTTTCACAGGTAAACAAATTCAATATTCTTAATTGCTACATTTGTTGACTATGAACTCGATTCTGCACTGTTCTCAGTATTATTCATTTCAGAATGAGAACAGTATAGCTCCTCCTTTCCTGCTGAATCTTTTTAACTGCTCTTTGACAGAACAAGGCAGAAAGAGTTGAATACTTCAATATACCTCTAGTCTCACATCAAGCATAACTTTTCGAATTGTGGCATGTTAACAGAAAGAAAATCATGAATCCTCTAAACCAGCGTTTCTCAAACTATGGTCCACGGACCACCTGTGGTCCTCGATGTCTGCCCTTGTGGTTCTTCAAAAAAGACAGAAGAAAAAATAAAATTCAATCGAATTGTGTATCACACTATAGCTGAAAATCTCAGAGTTTGTAAATGACACATGGCAATCGCCTTTCACTTTTTCTCCCAGTACTGACATTTTATGAAATTTATTTAACCTATCCGGCTATCGTCTTCCCACTCTACTCTCAGCAACAAAAGAGGGATTTAAAGCACTATGAACGTGGTGTTTCTCACCATCTTTTCCGTGCAAATCTGGCACTATGCCTGTTACCCAGCTAGGGACCACCCGAATTCATAACAGGACCAAAGTACCCAACCTTTTCATGTATTTATGACTTTCTTAATAGTTTTGCTCACACCCAGTCTGCACATTCAAATGGTCACGTACTGTACATCGTACACCAATAGTAGAACATGCAAAATTGCATCTTTACTTTTCGAAAATCAGGCATGTTTCTGCATTAATTTTTTTTATTTCTGTTTTTGCAAATGACGATATAAGAAATTTTCTTCTAATAACATTAACTTAATTAGTTAATACTAATATAAAATTAATTGAATTAAATTAATTTTAATGAATTATTTCTACATTAAAATGTAAGTATACTGGTATTAAAATATGCTACATAAATGATAAATTTGCTTTCGAAGGGAACAAGAGTAAGGTGGTCCGCAGAACTGTTCTGACTTAAAAAAGTGGCCCCCACTTCAGAAAAGTTCGAGAAACACTGCTCTAAACAGTTTCATGTTGACATACAGCCTAAATAATTTTATTATTAAGGTGCATCCAATTTTATGCTCGAGAAATTAGAAAATAAAATATTTAACATTCAGTTTCATGTAAGCAGCTTTTTTGTATTATATTCACTTTATTATCATTATTATTGTTATTATTATTATTATTATTATTATTATTATTATTATTATTATTATTATTATTATTATAGACAAAAACAAAGCCAGTAAAACTAAGATTCACATAGGGACAGCTTTGGTTAAGAGAGTCCTTTGTTATAACCGTAAAAGAATGCTGAATTTAGAAAAAAAACTTTTAGCAGTGGAAATGGATTATTTCCGAAGAGTGATACAGGCAGAAGAAATAACTGTAGAAAGGATTGAAAGAAAAACACTACAATGTTTTGGACATTTACGAAGGATGGATCAATAACACTGGCTTAAAAAAATATCAGGTCACCAAATGGAAGAGGAGTGCAGGATAGGCCAAGAAAAACATGGTATTGGGGCGGAGGTAAACTACACACATCTTTCAGGTGTATTTTTTCCCATACCTTTGCTATACACTTGTGGTATTTAATAAGCACATACAACAAAACCTAGATGGTTGGGGTCGTATGTAAACTACACACTACTGACTCGGGTTACTTTTTTTTAATAAATTACACGTAAATCGAACGCAATGCCAACCAATGTTACGAGCGACAAGCACAATTGACTTACGTAGTTTGTAATGGAAGAAGATACTTTATGTAGTGTGGACACTACTTTCATGGATGGCACATTCACATTTTGGACTGAGTATTTCACACAACTGTTTACTATCAATGGAGTACATACAACTAACATATTGTTTGTTATCCTGGAAAAGCTTATACTTATGTTCAACTATTACGATCAATTTCTGACATATGCTATCATCTAAATTTACGACTGAATCCAAACACTGTAATTGTGGATTTCAAATGTCTGATCCGTGCTGCAATAAATGCTATACGGAGTGATGCCATTGTCATTGGATGTAGATTCCACCTAAATCAGATTAATAAATATGGTTCGATAAAGGAATATAATAGTACATTATGCGAGCCTATAATGGTAGTAATTAAGAAGTAAGTATGATTGTTTATGAAACGAGCGCAAGCGAGTTTCATAATTTTCATACGAGCATCTTAATTACCATTATAGGCAAGTTTCATACGACTTTTTATGCTCGACCATATTTCTAACTTGAAATTATTTAAAATTAGATCTTCTTATGGTTATGTGCGAACTGACCTGAATTGTGAGATGTGCACAGACGCGAAAGTATTGATTTTTTCTTAGGCCGAATGTCATTGACCTTGGCAGAGAATAAGATGAAGATTACTCTGATATAACCTGGAAATTGATTTAGAATTGAAAAACGAGATGACAATTTGAATTTATTTGAATATTATTTACAATTAACGCTAATTATTATAGTAACAGAACATAACCTTCTGCAACAGTATTGGATTTCCAGCCTTCGTGACTTTTCGCTAATTGTCTTTCGATTGCATATCCGAGAATAATCAATGTAACGGTACAAAGCTGACTTGTCATTGGCTGAACACCTGAACTTTAATGAGGTGTACTTTAATGACATGCATTAAAGGACTGCTACCAGGTGTATAATTACTACATTTCGGCATGGTTGAGCATAAAAGTGATTTTGAAATCGGCAGATGGTTAAAACTTGTATTCAGTCTACTGCTTTTACTCACATGTGGTTGGCGACCATTTTGTATCTGATTTAGTGGCCATTGAGCCACAAGATGAAAAGCTAAACTTTTGTGGCTATTTAGTAGACACCTATGTAGACGGTGACACTACCTTTCCTCCTTCAATCTGCTCAGCTAAAACAGCTAGCTTGCATCATACAACTAATGTCTGTGAGATTTTTCATAGTAGTTTCAACAATACGTTTTAGTCTGCACATTCTGATATTTATACTTTTACAAATAGGTTAACTGAATTTTAAATTAACAAATACGTGAAAATTCAGGGGATGTCTACCTACTGAAGCAAAAGTTAAAAATAAGGCTCATTAAGGAGGAAAGATACTATGGAGAGAAATAAAATGAGCGGCATATATCCCGATTGGAATTAATTAAGCGAGCAAAATACCATCTACCAGTATAAATTATTCGTTAATATATTAATATTGTAATAGTATATTCAAAGGAAGTAGGCTACATGCCATACATGGGCACAATTTTCGGTTACGTGAGGCACTCGATTTGAAATAGTTTGTTTACTAGGAGAGGAGACTGCAGAGTAGGATGGGAAATATAAACTGCTGTGACCTGCGTCACCTTATCCTAATCGCTAAGGCGGTCAGTGGCGAATTATTAGGAAAGCACTTGGTTAACGTGAGAGACTCGAAAACTTTTATTCAATTTGGCAAATTAATTCAGCAGCTTTAATCATAAATCTCTTTACTATTTCTACATCACTGAATGATTTCAATCACAGGCGAGAAATTGCGTAACTAGCCAATAATATTCCATCACGTTGTCTACGTTTATTTTCTTGAATATTCTGGCGTTTCTCAAGATTACTTAATAGATTTGCACGTTCTCGAGCTAAAATAATTTCAGAAAATCATATTTCGTTTTCTATGCACATTTTATATATTCTTTTTATAAATTTCTTTTGGAAATAATACGTACAAACAATATTTAATTCCTCGTACCTTTTAATGCAGCGTGTTTAAGGTATAATGTCGTATTCAGTATACTATGCAAATGTTAAGATTGTAAATTTTATTCGAAATAGTACGAAAAAATGACATTTAATTTGTCTTACCTTCTAATTCAGCATGTTCTTTATGATATAAGGAGTAATGTCGTTGTATATTAAATTTATTAATGCCTAATAGGATTTTCGAGCATAACATACATCGTATGTTCTCCCCTTCTAACAGCAAAAAAACTCTCCCTCCCATTTCTCATGAAATAATCGTTTTCTAACGCGTACACACTGCTTTGATAATGCCATTATGCCACCACTGATATTGCTTATGAAACTGATATAGAACCTGCCCACGCCTAGGAGCTACGTGAGGGAGGAATGGGGACTGTGAAGATGATGTCACTCAGAGCGATAAGCTCTGTGAAGGTCAGTGAGGTACAAATTCTCAAGTGAGGCACGATGCCCAAGTATGTTACATGCCATTATAATTATGTAGCTCTATGTGCAATTTACATCCTGTTTTTATTACCTGGGTTGTTTGTGTGTGCAGATTACATATCCAAAATCGGTGTGTGGAAGTTACACGTGTGTAAATTACCTTCTTTTAGGTCATATACCTGAAACGTGTGTGCAGTTTACCGCCCCTGTGGTATTGCAACACCAGAAAGGTCATCAATGCTATGGGACTTCAAGAAGAAGATGCCTTGGACCGAACGAGGTGGTGATTAGTAGAGTTGGGTCGATTCGTGAACGAATCGTTCATTCGAACGACTAATAATAAAGAATCGTAAGAATCGATTCGTGGTATCAACGAATCGTCGTTCAAAAGAATCCTAACGAATCGTTGTTCAAAAGAATAGTAAGGAATCGACATGGTATTGTTGTTTGATGTAACCTGTCAACGGACATTTCTGAACCGTGTCGAATGCTCCCGAGCGAGAGTGAAATCAAAATATGTACTGCATTTGTTAAGTATGGAAAATAATGAACACAAACCTGAAATGTGCATAGTTAAATAGAGATGTAATGCAAAAAATGTACTTCGTAATAAGGTTCAGTTCATAAATTATAATTTAGAAACATTATCTTGGGTAATTTTGTAGATTAATAGAGGTCATGCTGAATGGTTCCAGCCAATGAGAAAGAGGCAATCCAATGTCTCGCCTCTTATGCCATCTATGCGAGAGATGTAGAACGTTTTTGTTCTACGCATGGTTTACAAAGGAAAGTGTCCTGTAAGTCGTTCGTTGACGAATCGTTGGAATCGCAGATTAGGAAGAATCGTGAACTCGTTGACGATTCAAAAGAATAGTTGGAATAGCAGACTGAGAAGTATCGTGAACGAATCGTTAGAATCGATTCGTAATGTATGATTGAATCGTTGGAATCGACTTCTGAAAAAGAATCGTGTTGCCCAACTCTAGTGATTAGGGATGGGAAAGCAGCACTAGCTGCATAATCTCGGACACTATTATTATTATTATTATTATTATTATTATTATTATTATTATTAAAGTAACAAACTCTTAAATTTATCAGCATATTTCCTGAACAAATGAAATATCACAAATATTGAATGTAAGCAATATCGGCCTACTGTTCAGAAAGCAAACTGACAATAAATTAAAAAAAAAACTATTGTATCTTGATTACTTGAATTTGCTTTCGTCTTTTTTTTTTTAACAATCTTTAAAGCCCCACAACTCTTTCTCATATAATGAGATAAAATAAGTTTCAACGAAATTTCTGTAATGGCTAGAGTCATTCTCTGCATTTCTGTTCTCATAAGATTTGTTCTTTTATTATCTTCAATTCTTAACATAGCAGAATGCAAAACGGAATTTAATTTTTGGAGATTAAATTACCACATTGTCATGAGGTTACACTAACTTAGCTAATGTCTTTAATTAAAGATCTTTAGAAAAAACCGAAAGCTTAAACAGAAAAGAAGAAGAAAAACACGAGAAAGCAGTAGAGAATACAGAATATGAAAATATAATTGTACATTAGTAAACAACAAAAGAAAATTGTTATAATTCTCCATTTTCCGGTTATTACTTGCTAAAATTTTCTTTAAAATAAGGTAGATATCAAATAGCAAAATGATCCTATAGAATGTGAAGTTCAAAATGGGATTCAATTACAACTGGTACCTGTAAGTATAATAAAAATGGTCTCTCAATTAAAGACATAACCACAGCAGTAATTGTACAGTAAAAGGCCTCACTGTATCAGCACCAGACTGAGCAAAAATGATTTCATTACAATTTCTGTTTATCCAAAGATCATGCTGTCCTTTTTTTGGGGGGGAGGAAAGGGAGTATGTATTAATAATAAATGAGTAGTAGATGTACCATAATTTACATTAATACATTACAATACATACAAATACACATATTTATGTACAGAACAAGATTGATTCACAGGCACTTAGCTCAGGTCACTTGTCCACCAATTCATGATTCAGTCCATCTGAAAAAAGAAATACTTCTATAAATAAATGAAACTTGTAAAAGCAATGACACACCAAACCAAAGTATATAAAAAGACTAGTGGCTTGTGCAGCAAATGCTGCAAACTAAGTTCATTAGACATTCAAATAAAAATTTTTCAGATTTATTTTCAATGAATAATACCAGACATTTTGAAAGATATTTTCTTCCGTAATAATGAAACATACTCCCTCTGAATGTTTTTTATGCCAAATAGAGTAGCGTGCAAATTAATCCGAACACGACATATTTTTACATTTTCTGTCATTGTTGGTCTCACAGCTGCTCATACCGCTTTAATTGACATCTGTAGTACGTGTAATTCCATTGTTGAAGGTCTGTCATTATTTTTTTTTATAATATGTGACATTTTGCCTGTCGTTTTGCACTTATAAGCATTTCAGTTGTGTTGAAGACTTAATGCTGCAATCCTGTGTACATTCTGTCGTCTTCACAAATGGATACAACTCCACGAAAACGGTCTAAAATTATAACATTAGCAGAGCATTCTTCTATGACACAGAGGCAAATTGCTGCAGAATGTCACATCGGTTTGGCTACTGTTAATTCGATCCTAAAACGATACAGGGAGACTGGATCCATCACACCCTAGAAAAAAGGAAACTGTGGCCGGAAAAGGAAGACTTCACCTGCAGATGATCGTTTAATTGTCAGGAAAAGTAAATTAAATCCTAGACTAACTGCTGTCGACTTAACCCGCGAGTTAATGGCTACCACTGGGACGAATATTCACGTCACAACAGTGCGGCGTAGGCTTTAGGAAGCTGGACGAAGGGCTCGTAAGCCTATTAAGAAGCAACTGCTAACCCCTATTATGTGCAAAAAACGCTTAATGTGGGCAAAATTACATCAACACTGGACAGTGAATGACTGGAAGAATGTACTTTTTTCCAATGAGTCTCATTTCGAGGTCCACGGCCACCGTGTTTCTTACGTACGGAAAGGATCCGAAAAAGTAACAGCAGCTAATCTCCAACAAGCACCCAAATACCCCCCTAAAGTAATGTTTTGGGGTTGTTTTACACATGAAGGGCCTGGAGCATTAATACCTATCAAGGGAATGATGAATTCTGACAAATATATTCACTTATTGGAAACCAGAATCGTACCCCAGCTGCAAAAATCATTTCCGGATGGCAGAGGTGTGTTCCAACAAGACCTGGCACCATGCCATACGTCTCAAAAAACTACAGAATTCTTCAACAAGAAGAATATTCAGGTACTCCCCTGGCCAGGCAACTCACCTGACATCAACCCCATTGAGAACTTGTGGTCAATTTGCAAAAGAATGCAAAAAATGGATTGTTCTACAAAGGAGAAGATGATTTCTGCCCTCATTGGTGTATGGTTTCGCGATGAAGAAATGAAGAATATTTGTGGGAAATTAGTGGAATCCATGCCAAATCGTCTCAGAGCTGTTATTAGGAACAAGGGAGGCCACATAGATTACTGAGGTATGTCTTAGATCCTTTTTTTATCCCGTTTGAGTGTTTTTGCATAAGTAATTACGATGTTTGCATTAATTTGCACGCTACTGTACTTTCTCTTAAACCTATCCATCTTCAGGTTTTGAGTTTCAACACGAAAACCCAAGTAACAATGTCAGGATGATCAGTGGGTTTTTCATGTGGGAGTGAAGTAACAGCTATTTCAGGTCATTGTGGATTCTAGGTGAAACTTAAAAAAATGTCAGGTTTGCTATGCTTTCGAACAATAGCATAGCATCTTGGTATAGCTGCTGCATGGAGAGCTTAAAATGTAGAGGGTTAACTCATTTTATCCTGTTAACAGATCTTGCTGAAATGATTGGGAGATTACATAATTTTGCAGGCTTCTTATTTTATCAGTAAGTAATACCTTTTGGTCTTTCCTTAGGAACTGTAATTTTTGCGCTCTCTCAAGCCAATACTGAAGAGAATGACGCATATAAATATCTACACCACACCACCAGTAAGTATATGAAAAAGACCCAACCCCACTTGATTAGTAACTATAAAGATATTTGATTTTTAATAATAATATTATCATCTTACGTAAACTTTGTAGTTATACACTATATAGCTGCCACTCAGTAAATTATAGAAATGAAGAGCTAATTTAAGATTCTCTATTCTATAACCCCGAAAGTTTCACTTTCATATCATCAATATAGCATTAATATGTATAATATTAATGAAAAGTAGTCGCATCATGGCATTAACTATAATATTATTTCATTTCTAATGGTAATAATGTCATCAAACCACCTCAAATTTTGTAGATTTTAATATCCAATACACAACAGCTGTACTCGGAAAATTACTCACCGCAGAATCAGACCTATAAATCATTTAATAACCATTTGAATTTGAGGTCTAAATATGTCAGCAATCCTGCAGGTCATGGCCTTCGTGTAATAGTATATTGTTTATTGCAGTGTGTGTTTTGTTTTATACTGATGTCCAATTAGTTCTCAAAACTGACGAAAGATGGATTTTGGAAAATTATGTAGGAAAACTAACGCTTCACTGAAAGTTACTATTTTTCTGAAAAACTTCGATTTCCAAGCTTCAAAATGAGGGGTCATTTATTAAAATCCATTTAGCCATTTTCCCGTAATTTCCATTACCAGTTCAAATTATAGATATATAGATTATGGGACTTCTGTTTAGACTGGAAAAGGAAAAATTACTTCAGATATTACTCACATTGTCTCTGGTGCCTTTTACAAGCTTCCTCTCTCTCTTCAGCATCGAAATACCACAAAGTAATTGCATATCTGAAAGAATAAAATTTAAATTAAAAATATATTTCATAAAATCTCACCATTGTTCCTTAGATAAGCAAGTTAAAGTATTTTTGTAGTGACATTAACTTACATAGGACCTCACATGCCCAAATATTAATTCATGTCTAATTATATATACACAGAGGGTGCAGAAAAAAATGTATACACACCGTGACAGGAGATATACGTTAATGAAACTGTTGAAGTGTAGGTATACATGTGTATAAGCAAATGCAATGTGAATCATATAAAACAAGGTGCATGCATATATAATGAGTTAATCCGAGAGAAATGGAGTGATTTCGTCTCAAGATTAGAAAGAGATTTAACATTACCAGGACCCAAAACTTTCAAAATTTTAAAGAAAATAAATTCGGAGATAAAAGAAAATGTTGTTATAAACCCTATTCCTAACGAATCTCTACTTGCTTACTTTAAAAATATATGGTTTCACAAAAACATCTCTCTTACATTAAAGAATTCCAACAACAACACAACAGATATTATTACTTATGATGAACTCATTGAAGTATATAAACGTTTAAAAAACGGGAAAGCCCCAGGCGAAGATAATTTAAATTTCGAGCTTTTTAAATACGCTGGAGAAGAATTTACCTATCGATTTTTATATTTCTTAAACAATATATGGGCAGGATTAAACCCCCCAGAAAGTTGGCAAAAAGCCATTGTAGTACCCATTTATAAGAAAGGAAACAAAAAACTATGTGAAAATTACAGGGGTATAAGTCTTCTCAATTCTGGATATAAGATCTATACAGCCATAATCAAAAATAAACTATCACATCTTTACGAAGACAAAATCACTGAAGAACAGAATGGATTCCGAAAAGGAAGATCATGTTGTGACAGCTATTTCACCATGAAGATTTTAATTGAAAAGCACAGAGAATTTAATATTCCAACCCACTTAGCTTTTATTGATTTCATAAAAGCTTTTGATAGAGTTGATAGAAATAAACTTTTTAGAGATTTTACGCTATGATAATGTGCCAAACCAAATCATTCTCTCCATTTATAATTTATATCAACAAAATGAAATTGCCATAAGAACTGAACGCGGAACTACTAGCTGGACTTCCATCGACCAAGGTGTTAGACAAGGGTGCGGTCTTTCCCCTCTGTTGTTTATTATATATATGAACCATATTTTATACATTTGGAGGCAAAGTCATCATGCTGGAATTCAAATTAATCGAAACACAGTTCTCGATACACTAATGTTTGCCGACGATCAGGTTATTATCGCTAAAACAGAGGATGCTTTACAAAGAGCCATTTATAATTTGCAAATAATCGCCTCTGATTTCAATATGGAAATCTCAAAAGAGAAAACAAAAGTCATGGCATTTTCGGGAGAGAACCCAATTCCAAGTAAGATCATGATAAATAATACTTTAATTGAACGTGTTAACTCATTTAACTATTTAGGTTATAACCTCTCTTACATCACTGATGAAGATATGTCAGACAAAATATCTACATTTATAAAAATCACTGGCGTCATTAATGCCGTCTTCAAATCCTCCCATGTTCAGAAACATACAAGGCTAAAGGTATATAAAACACTAGCTCGACCGGTCCTCACTTACGGTAGCGAGGCATGGACAATCAGAAAAGCTGATGAGCAAAGGCTGACGACAGCGGAAATGAGGTTCATGCGACGAACAGCGGGATGCTCTTTGCTGGAACACCGTAAAAATGTGGACATATTGCAGGAACTCAAAATGGATCCTATAGTTAATTTTGTTCAACAATATCGACTTCAGTGGAAAAAACATGTCGAAAGGATGGATCGCACTAGATGGCCTAAACAGATTCTTACTTATGTACCAAGAGGAAAGAGGAAATTGGGAAGACCACGAAAGCGCTGGCATGAGACCGTAACAGATCCTGTAGGGTCTAATACGTGAGGGATATGATGATGATATAAGTTTAAAACATAACGATAAAATAACAGTATTATACATGTGTAGATTATTATACAAGTTAAAATGTTAAAATATATACAAACTGTAATGTACTATGAGCAGGTTGGAATGGAGAGTGTAAGTCTGTAGGACACCCAATTTGGCAACTTATAGGAAGGTTATACATAACTGCAAGCAGGGCTGGGCAGTATTTGAAATACATTTGTATTTTGTAATTTGTAAGGATTTCCGAAAGTATTTTGTATTTAAATACATAAAATTGATGTATTTTGTATTTCAAATACTGAACAAAAAAAGAAAGTTTCCTTCCCAGGCAGGATTCGAACCACGAAAGTCTTAGTTGCCAGTCTATCGTGCTCTGGAGTGAACAAGGCTCTGAAATCAGCTATAAGGGTCAGTCCGGTTTTTCTTGCCACTAGTGTACATACATTACCAGGCAGTACATCTCACTTGACGATATGTGTCAGTAAATTGTTTCATTATTTCAGTGTTTACTTCTGATTTCAGTATTTCTTCTGTTAAATTTAGATTATATTCTATACTTAATAGAGTGCAGCTATTCTATCAATAGTCTCTAAACACACACATTCATCTCAAACAGCAGAAATAACTAAAATGCTCTCTCAATTAATATCACTCAATAAAAGAATTGTATTCCAATGGATACCATCCCATTGTGGAATCCTGGGAAACGAGAATGCAGATGCTTTAGCAAAGAAGGGCAGCACTGCTACTTACAGACCTGTTACTAAATCTACGTATTACTCTGTGAAAAGTTTTATTAAAACTACATACTTAGACTTGAAGAAACAAAATTTGATAAAACAATCCCAAGGGAAAAAATGGAACTCTCTGCATCATAATCCACAGCTAATTCCCGATTTACCACGAAAATCGTCTGTAGCTGCATTTAGATTGGCAACAGGCCATTATTGTTTGGCCAAACACCTGCATAGAATTGGAATATATCAGTCCCCTAACTGCCCATTGTGCAACTCAAACCAAGAAATGGATTCGGAACACATCAAAATCTGTGCTTCAGTGGCTGGCCATGATAATATCTTTGAAAAATATTGGAGTGCAAGAGGTCAAATGACTTTATTGTCAAACACCTGGCATTAGAAAACAACAACAAACAACAACATATTTAATAGAGTTAAAGTGTTTGGTTTAATTTGTAAGTTTCCTTTTAAATCCGGGATGTTGATTTTCTGTTTTAATTCTTGAACTATGGACATGAAACTTTGAGTTTTTAATCTACAGAGAGGACTGTATGAATGCCAATTGTTTCCTTGTAATCTGATAAGTGTTTCAAGAGTCAACATGCAGCAGAGCTCAAGAAAAGTGTAACGTTAATTTTCTAAAAATGTGCAAGAATTAGTTTCTGTTTTCATAAAATATTTGTTGTGTCGAAATTGATTGTTTGCAGCATCATGATACTCCCTCTTACTTCATAGAAGTGTAAAATTAAAGACTGTATCTCTGTCTTGTTCTATTTCTTTTTTTCAGTAAGGCAAATGCAATAATAAAATGTAGACATTCAAAATTTAAAATGAGGAACACTGATAAAATTAGTAACTGCACGTGTCAAGAAACAAGAATAATGACCGTAATTAATGAGGAAAGATGGTTTGCAACACAACAGTAATGGATAAAAAAAAAACCAGGCATGTAGCTCTAACAAGGAGAGGACACGCTCTGTATATCACCGAATGGAATAAGATTGTGTGAGATGAAAGTATAAGATGTACTGTTTAAAGTCATACCTGGTATGGGTGGCCAATGACCCCTCGTTTTGGAAATATTGGCTATTGTTTATGACATACTTCCGTTAGGTGCCTAATAGGGAAGCATTGCACTGTGTAAAAGCGTAGCTCATATGGTTGGTTGCTGAGTTGTCATCCAGGCAACCTGAGTTCGAATCTTAACTATATTTTTTTCTTTTAATAACCATTAATATTGTGATCACAGTTCTCTATTTACATACCTATATCATATTTCTCAATGTATTGAACGCTTCATCATGTTTTAAACAAATTACTAATTAACTAACATTGTATTGTAAAGGATAAACAATGAAATACTGCTCACGTAGGAAGGTAAGATATGTCACTGGTGTTTGTTCTATTTGTGTAGCAGCTATTCCATTTCATTTTGTACCCGATTCGTTATGATGTCATAAAAACACACAAAACATACATATTTCCTGCACCATGCACAGTAAATGAAAGAAGGTTGTCCACAGTCACACACATTTTTCCGCACTTCTGCTGCGAAACAGATATCCTTCACATTCACAAACACTTCTCGTTCGTTTATCAATTTTGATGCATACCACGCATATTTCAACATGGCTTTGAATATAGGAACTGACAACTGAAAGTGAATTAAAATAATAATAATAATAATAATAATAATAATAATAATAATAATAATATCAAGCTTTAAAAAATGAGAAGGCATTAGGATTCGAACTCGGGTTGCCTAGATGACAACTCAGCACCCAACCGCATGAGCTACGCCGTTACACAGTCTAATGCTTCCCTATTAGGCACCTAACGGAAGTATGTCATAAACAATAGCCAATATTTCTAAAAAGAGGGGTCATTGGCCACCCATACCAGGTATGACTTTACACAGTATGTCTTGTACTTTCATGTCACAAAATCTGATTTAATTCGGTGATATACAGAGTGTGTCCTCTCCTTGTAAGTCATAACTCTTTTGTGCAACAAATTACAGATTTATACCGTAAATACAAACCTTGTGCGATGTGCTGGCTGCACTTCATGTGGATTCCTTCGATCTGACCAGAAGAACAGAATGCGATCAAACAACGGCTCTATATTTGCCACTTGATCACGCCAGCCTTCAGGGAATATTCGTAGGAGACCACCATGCTCCTGCAAAATAAAATAATCTAATTTTTAGGAACGTCTCTATGAAACATTTTACATTGATATGTCACAGTAGATGATCATGACAAGCCATAATAAAGGGGTTAAAGGAAAGACTATACATTTCTAATTCCAACTGCATGGGATCTACGTTAGAACCCCGATTATCCGTCACCCTATTAACCGATTGGCAGATTATCCGACTGTCTATTTCTTGCTCTTCAGAAATAAATAACGTATTTGAAGTACTGTTTTGTACATCATATTAGTAGGTTCTACATATTATGTTTTTTACTAGAGCGTGTTATTATAAGTCTTTGTCGTTACACAGCATTGTCCACTGTTCGAATTGCCGTTCTATCATATAACTTGTATATAAAATGTCTTCCACGGTGTTAACAGAAAACGTGTTGTGCTAAATATCGAAAAAAAAAAAATGGAAATAATTGAATGGTTTGAGAAAGAGAACCTGTGGCTCATTTCACATCAGAATATGAGGTTGGAGTTACAACTGCGCATTTTATTTAAAAAAAAAAACAACAAGGATAAAGTGTAAAAAAGTATGTAAATCTACAACATGAGACCTTCTTCATTCATATCTTTCCTGAGACAGTCAGCACGCTTTGCAATTAGGTCGTTACAACAATTTCTAAACAGCAGTATCTTAAAGACAATATATTTTGCATATTTTCATTCCATTATGTCCTACGGAATAATATTTTGGGGAAATTCTGCAGATAGTAAAAATATATTCTCATTACAAAAAAGAGCCATTAGAATAATAGTTGGAGCAAAGGCTAGAGAATCATGTAGATTATTTTTTAGAAAATCAGAGATTCTAACCTTAACAAATCAGCACATATACTCTTTAATAAATTTCCTCTTATGTAATAAAGAAAATTTTCCAACTAACTCAGCCACACATAGTATAAATAACCGCACAAAGAATGATTTTCATACGCCATCATCAAATTTATCATCCTATGAAAGGGGAGTACGTTACATGGCGATAAAAAATGTTCAATAGTCTTCCTGAAGACATTAAGAATCATAGCCAAAACCCTGCATTATTTAAGGTAGAACTAAAAAATTACTTAATATCTCACACTTTCTATTCTGTAGATGAATTCTTGACATTTCACAGTACTGTGTAAATATTATAATACTATTAAATGGTAAACATATTACATTGTATAAAATATTATTGTTATTAAGTATTAATTCTGTACATATTTGCATTTTATATGTATTGCATTTTATTGTTAAACGTAAGAATTGGACATGTTCTTTATTCTATGCTATAAAGCAAATGTAAGAATATTGTGGAACAAATAAATCTATCTATCTATCTATCTATCTTACAAAGGGCTTCCTCGTCACTTAAAAAAACCGTCGTTGACAACCAGACTTAAATTACTGAACTTTTGATCCACTACCTAGCGAGTTAAATACAAGACCATGGAGGAAATTACAAAATCTTTCATGGTATGGATTATCCGATTTTTTCGATCAACCGTTCAGTCCACCCCCTTCATTACCACGGATAATAGAGGTTCTACTGTACTTTCTTTACAATATTGACATTAAATAGGGTTGCCATAAGGGTGAGGCATGAATCCAGGATTTCAAAACATAAGAGGGATGACAGTAGGTGGAAGAAGAATAAAGTGCATAAGATTTGCTGCTGATATGGTGTTGTTAGCAGAAGAGGAGCTGATATACTACTGGAGTGAAATGACAGCATGAGCACTTAAAAACACGTGTATGAACAGAAGAGATAATTATCTCCTAACTTATTTCTTCATTTCAAATGTTTTCATGGCACTTATATCCAGACGAACACAAAATTTGATATATATGTTGGTTCATTCTTGCGTCACAACATACACACAAGAGAGACTTGGAATGAACTTCCAGTGCTCACACTGGATTTTCAAATGTATGACAATCTCTGCTGCGTCCCCCTGGTGTCGAGATGAAGAGAGAGGAAATGGAATGACGGACAAGAGGGGCAAAACTTTAGGGTGGGGTTGATGTGATGTGGTGATCAAGAAAGGGAAGACTGTTATGATTTGGTTTATTAAAAACAGGAAAAATTGTAGACGTTTTTCCCTGGTTCTTGGGATAGGGCAAACAAGAATACCATGGTAGTAATTGATGTTTAATCTTCGATCGTCACAATACCCAAGACACACGTAGGCTCCATTTCTAGCTCTCGCTACCTAAATACAGAGTATGCTATGGGCAAAATGAACACATGTGCTTCTTTCTCAATCCTTCAACTGCAACTGATGTAATTTTCATTGGTGTTGCGTCATCCACTTCACAGTTCTGCCAACATGCGCATCATTTATGAAATGACCCTTGTAAAAACACAAACTTGGTAAATTTATGTTACAGTATATTAAAGACAGTTCAAATGAACATCACTTTTTCAAAGATAAATTCTGTGGTTTTCGGGTAAAGGGGGATGTCATTTTTTGTGCAGATGGTATTTGTTCCCCAGATGAACATACAAGTTAAATTATACAAGTGAGTGTGCAAAAATCAAAAGAATACTAGCAGTTGATGTGTTTTGTGTAGAAAATGATTCGCAATAAGAGTCAGAAACTCATTTTTATTACTTATCTCCCTTTACTCAAACACAGAATTAGTCTTGAATGGGAAACAAGAAACTTAAAGCTTATCTTCAGTCCACAATAACAGTTTTACTTTATTACAGATAATAAAGAAACAACTAGTCTACATACCTTAACATTCCAGTCTCTGTTGAGGTAGTATATGGCCGTTATGCATCGGCCATCTCTGTTAGGGTTGTCCACATGCTTCACATAGTGCGATCCTGAGCCTGGATAACATGCCACCATTGCCTGCAACAGTTCACACGTTTCATGTAATATAGAATTGCTATGTAACCATTTCATTTATTAAGAATCTTCAGTAAATCATGCCACGAGATTTCCTCAGCATTCATATGGATAGAAATATAGCATTTAACTGAGGTGTTATCTGCAAACTACAAAACCTTGAATTTGAGACACAGACCATCAAATATTTTAGATCTGGAACAAAAGCCTTGCGTTTAACGACTTTCAAATGTTCCTAGAAGGAGCTGTGTTTGTTGAAGAGAAATAATATTTTGTCAGGAGAGAGATGCGTTATTAAGGATTCAATATAAGCTGGAAAAAATGACAATGTACGTTAAGTTATTATTCCATGGAATGCCTTAATTATGGGTGTTAAAGCAGATTATTTCAGGACTCTCTTAAAATAAATGTGACATGTGTACAGTATTTATTTTCTACTTTATAACAGAACAATGTATTCCAATGGATACATCCCATTGTGAAATCCTGGGAAACGAGAATGCAAATGCTTTAGCAAAGAAGGGCAGCACTGCTACTTACAGACCTGTTACTAAATCTACGTATTACTCGTGAAAAGATTTATTAAATCTACATATTTAGACTTCAACAAACAAAATTTGATAATACAATCTCAAGGGAAAAAATGGAACTCTCTGCATCATAATCCACAGTTAATTCCTGATTTACCACGAAAATCGTCTGTAGCTGCATTTAGATTGGCAACAGGCCATGATTGTTTGGCCAAACACCTGCATAGAATTGGAATATATCAGTCCCCTAACTGCCCATTGCGCAACTCAAACCAAGAAATGGATTCGGAACACCTCAAAATCTGTGCTTCAGTGGCTCGCCATGATAATATCTTTGAAAAATATTGGAGTGCAAGAGGTCAAATGACTTTATTGTCAAATGCCTGGCATTATAAAACAACAACAACAACAGAACAATGCAAATTGATGGTGGTGGTGGTGACGTAGATTAAGATTTCCACCTATCCTGATTTTAAGGAAATTGAGATACTACACATTGCACTGAAAAGTCAACAATTAAACATAAAACTAGACAAGGATAACAGGAAATATATAAACACACAACAACATTCACAACACATACTCAATACACAATCATCCTCACCACCATCCGAACATCCATCCCCCATCCACAGAAGACAGAACATCAGAACAAGGGATAAGTGCGACAGCTGATGTAGTAAACTGCTGACAACAGCGGACACCACGTCGAAATGGGATTGTACAGAAAAGCAAGATGCATTACCTTTATCAGAAACAATGTTGACACTTTTAAGTTTTAATTTCTTTTCATTTTACCAGCAATTGTTGTAAAGTGAACTGCAGTACAAGAAGAATGATTAAGGAAATTGTTTCGCAACTCTACAATGCTTTGTTAGAACTAAAAATCCCGATTTCATGCATCAACATTAAAATAAAAAGTAACTTCTGATCAATTTTAATGAGTGTATAACAAAATTCAAACCATCTCATCGAGGTCATCTGAGGCTGAAACTGGGGAAAAAGTTTGTAATAATTATATATATTTCATTTTTAAATAGAATCTTTTCCGATCTCTATATACAGAGTGATTCACAAGGATTACCGCTGCTTACGCAGCTTATTTCCGAAGACATTTTGAGCAAAAAATGTCACATAAACATTTGTCCTAATCTCAATATTTTCAGAGTTACAGTAATTTGAACTTGTTAGCAAAATATCTTTATTCTTTAGTTTTAAGGGTAAAAGAATATTACAAATAGAGAATGAACTATTCAGAAGTGTCATTTCTTTAATTGGCTAGTGTTCTGAAGCTAAAAATGTGTTACTTGCTTTGTACAGATTTTGTTTTTCAATTTTTAATTAAAAATTACATTATTCTTACGCACTTATTACAAAAATTGTTACAAATCACACAACTTTAGGAACTTGATTCTTTACAGTTTAATTATGCATCCTCATGTTCAGTCTTAAAGAATTTACAAGAATTACGTGATTTGTAACAATTATTATAAAAAATGCGTAAGAAAAATGTAATTGTGTAATTAAAAATCGAAAAAAAAAAATTCTGTATGAAGCAAATATGGAATTTACAACACATTTTTAGCTTCAGAATACTAGCTAATTAAAGAAATGATACTCTTGAATAGTTCATACTTTATCTGTAATATTCTTTTACCCTTAAAACAAAAGAATAAAGGTATTTTACAAACATCTTCAAATTAGTGTAACTCTGAAAATATTGAGATTAGGACACACGTTTTATGACATTTTTGCTCAGAATGTCTTCCGAAATAAGCTCCGTAAGTGACATGTAATGTAAATATATATGGATTTATTTATTACCGTCATATTACTTACAAATTATCTGAAACTATTCAAGTCATTGATCATCATTTTAACTTTGTTTGTTAATACACATATATTAAGGATTGTACGTTAAATTTACCAGGTAAGAAAAGTGTTCATAGTGTGTTTTCGTCGTCAAGAGACCTGATAATGACATTTTTATGGCGAAAACGTTCGTCTCTCACTATGTATTAATGCAGCGTTTCTCAAACTATGGTCCGCGGACCACCTGTGGTCCTCGAGGTCTGCCCTTGTTGTCCTTCAAAAAAGACAGAAGAAAAAATAAAATTCGAACGAATTGCGTACCACACTGTAGCTTAAAATCTCAGAGTTTGGGAATGACAAATGGCAATCAAATTTCACTTTTTCTCCCAGTACAGACATTTTATTAAATTTATTACCCTACCCGTCTATTGACTTCCCACTCTACTCTCAGCAACAAAAAAGGGATTTAAAGCACTATATACGTGGTGTTTCTCAACATATTTTCCCTGCACATCTGACGCCGCACCTGTAACCCATCCAGGGACCACCCGAATTCATAACAGAGGACCAAAGTACCGAATCTTAATTCAATTTTAAAATATAAGTACACTGGTATTAAAATATGCTACGGAAATTATAAATTTGCTTTCGAAGGGAACAAGAGTAAGGGTTGTCCGCGGAACTATTCTGAATTTAAAAAGTGGTCCCCACTTCAAAAAAGTTTGAGAAACGCTGTATTAATGTATTCCATCTTATGTCATAATTTAATAACTTGATTGGTTTCAGATAATTGGTAAGTAATTTGACTGTAATAAATAAATCCATATAATTTTCATTATATTAACTATATCTATCGGATATATTATTTTAATGTGCCGAAGTACATATGATATTTCCATGCAGATAGTCTGCGTCATCATACGATGAAAGAGTAATGGAACGGAGAAAAATTCTCTCCGGCACCGGGATTTGAACCCGGGTTTTCAGCTCTACATGCTGTTGCTTTATCCACTAAGCCACACTGGATACCCATCCCGGTGTCGGACAGAATCGTCTCTGTTTAAGTTCCAACTCTTGGGTTCCCTCTAGTGGCCGCCCTCTGCACTACATCATAGATGTCTATGAACGCAGGCCTGAAGTCCGGGTTCAAATCCCGGTGCCGGAGAGAAATTTTCTCTGTTCCATTACTCTTTCATCGTATATTTATCGGACCCAACCAAAAGGCAAATGTCGGGTAATCTTCTGGCGAATCCTCGGACCTCACTTCATCATTGTAGAAAATTACTAAATTGTAAAATATTGTAAAAATTTGTAAAAATTGTAATTGTAATATTGTAAAATTTTGACTTGTTCCACATCTTGAAGCTTCATTGCTCATGTAAGATCTATTGAATATAATAAATGAATGAAATCCGTAAGTGGTGGTAAAT
The DNA here is from genome assembly GCF_040183065.1 of Periplaneta americana. NCBI lineage: Eukaryota > Metazoa > Arthropoda > Insecta > Blattodea > Blattidae > Periplaneta > Periplaneta americana. The sequence goes on from NC_091129.1 coordinate 16,916,542, forward strand.
CCTCGTGAATCACCCTGTATAGACTGTAATGAACTCTTGTCTTATAATAACAGCACCTTGATATACAGATCTATTTTCCGAGAAGTGTTCATCACGAATAAGTTAGTCTCTCTCTCTCTCTGTTATCTCGCTTACGTGTCCAGTTGACAATGATAAAATAAAGCTGTGAAGTAGCATTAATGAATTTGTTATCAAGTGAAGTACAAGAAAGCTCATTAAGCGATATATCAATGGATGTTGGACACTGCTACAAATTTGTTATGGCTATATGTATTGGCAAAGCTGCGGTTGAGCACGCTTAAAAACTTGCGGTCAAAATTAGAAAAACCGATTGCAAGTTCAATGGTGGATAGTAAATTTGTTAGACTAATCTACGTACATGACGACATATATCAAATTGTATTTGTTTGTCATCAATTAAAATAATCTGAAGACAGCAACTATTAATAACTATAAGTAGGCCTATACAGTAGCAATAGCAATAACTATACTATAAAAACAACAAACCCCATGTGTATATGTGATCTTTGCGAGTGTTTCTGTGACAGATACCATGTGCTTACGTGCAAACAAAGGAAAGAATCACTGACACAATTCTGTAGTGAGTGAACGGCAAGACCAATGTGTCAGATTAAGTAATTTGTGCTACAGTGACATCTATGCACAATTGTGCGCAATTCTCTCTTTATTATAAAAACAACATTCAAGGTAAAACATGTAAGAAATGATGGCTACAATGTTGAAAAAAAATAGCAACTGGATTTTTAATTTAAGAGATTTCAGCAGCCCGTTGTGTGTCCCTGTATTTCAAATGGAAATGTGGCGCCCAAGAGAATAGTGTATGCAGTGAGGGAGAAAGGAAGGATTAGTTCTGACTCCTTTAAAAGAGGTTATTCGAAGAATAGGAAGAGAAAGTGTTTTCTTTTGTAAAAGGGAGTAAACTGATGACCAAAGGATAAATACAAGAAGGATTACAATATAATGGTCCTCAACCCTCCCACCCGCATCTTTGTAAAAGTGAACCCGGGAAAATTTCAAGGTCGAGTACACAGTAGCATACCTCTAGTGGGAAGAGGTGCGAAATCGGCCACTGCCTACTACCTACATGGTCAGATTAGATTCAAGTTTCGAATTGTGAACATTCAGAATGTCGAAGCGTAAAATGTTTAGGTTGGAAGCTAAAGCGAACATTATTACTGCTACTGAACGTGGTCTGTCCCAAATGGACATTAATATAATTGTAATTGTATTCTTAATATTGTAGTTGTAATCCCCTGGTAGAGGGGAAGAGAAGGCCTGATGGCCTTATCTCTACCAGGTTAAATAAATAAATAATACTGCATGTATAGCAAGTCAATATTGCCGATCTGGATGGCTCAAGCGGTAGGGGCATGGCATGTCTCTATCGCTTGGTCCGAAAGGTTGTGGGTTCGAGTCCCGCCTTGGGCATGGGTGTTGTACTAGTTTAAGAAAACAGAAAACAGAAAAAGAGAAACGGAAAAAACCTAAGATATCCTGTAAAGAATCTAGATCCCCAAATATGTTCTCAGATAATGGCAATGCCCCTGTATCTCAACCATCATATCAGAATTGAGACGAATATAATTAAAAAAAAATAGTATAAAAACACGCACTTCGGTCCGTAGAGGTTCACTATAACCGAAGTTGACTGTATGTCTTTGGATTGGGGTATTTGCCTCCAAATTTGTGAGTGAGGGGTTTGTTGAATTGCACAGCATAATTTAGATAATCCCCAAATGAATGCTTTCAGGTATTTTTTATTGGGTATTTTACGACGCTGTATCAACATCTCACGTTATTTAGCGTCTGAATGAGATGAAGGTGATAATGCCGGTGAAATGAGTCCGGGGTCCAGCACTGATAGTTAGCCAGCATTTGCTCATATTGGGTTGAGGTAGGTAACTTGCTCCGACCGGGATTCGAATCCGGGCCACCTGGTTTCACGGCCAGACGCGCTAACCGTTACTCAACAGGCGTGGACCTTCGTCGAGTATGTGTTCGACAACTACATCAATGAAGACGCCAACTTTCCACCAGTGTTATGGGCTAGCTGTCCTTCAAGCGATCACCAAACGGAAATGGGCCTGAATCCTTCCATAGACATTTTAAGAAACAATTTCATAAATCACAGCCTTCTATTCATGCGCTAGCTGAAATGCTTAAGTAACTTACTTACTGGCTTTTAAGGAACCCGGAGGTTCATTGCCGCCCTCACATAAGCCCGCCATTGGTTCCTATCCTGAGCAAGATTAATCCATTCTCTATCATCATATCCCACCTCCCTCAAATCCATTTTAATATTATCTTCCCATCTACGGGTACGTCTCGGCCTCCCTAAAGATATTTTTCCCTCCGATCTCCCAACTAACACTCTATATGCATTTATGGATTCACCCATACGTCCTACATGCCCTGCCCATCTCAAACGTCTGGATTTAATGTTCCTAATTATGTCAGGTGAAGAATACAATGCGCGCAGTTCTGCGTTGTGTAACTTTCTCCATTCTCCTGTAACTTCATCCCGCTTAGCCCCAAATATTTTCCTAAGCACCTTATTCTCAAACACTCTTAACCTATGTTCCTCTCTCAGAGTGAGAGTCCAAGTTTCACAACCATACGGAGCAACCGATAATATAACTGTTTTATAAAATCTAACTTTCAGATTTTTTGACAGCAGACTAGATGATAAAAGCTTCTCAACCGAATAATAACATGCATTTCCCATATTTATTCTGCGTTTAATTTCCTCCCGAGTGTCATTTATATTTGTTACTGTTGCTCCAAGATATTTGAATTTTTCCAACCCTTCGAAGGATAAATCTCCAATTTTTATATTTCCATTTCGTACAATATTCTGGTCACGAGACATAATCATATACTTTGTCTTTTCGGGATTTACTTCCAAATCGATCGCTTTACTTGCTTCCAGTAAAATTCCCGTGTTTTCCCTAATCGTTTGTGGATTTTCTCCTAACATATGAGTACATTACTATTTTTTATAAATAAATGGTTTTATTTCATGAAATTATCATCCTCAAAATCACCAAATACAATATTTATTTCAAAACTCCAGTTCAATAATTTCGTATTGACAATCTGGCAACAATTAGTACTGAAATTTCGTAATAAAATCTATCTTCCTGACAAATTCTTATCTTTTTATCTTTACCAACCTCAATTTTTAAGAACTGTAATCTAATCAGTTGAATTGCAACATCTTCACTATCACTTTTTCTTATCAGTCTGCATTCTTTAAAGCACGATTTCATTTCTCCAGTTCCCTCCACATCTTAATGGCAATGTTAAATGTATATTCGAAGTTAATTATGAGTGAACATTAAATGGTGGTTGGCTATTGTGTATAGGTAACGATTCTTTTCAATTATCATAAGTAGAGCCAGGATTTATACGCAGTTATGAAGCTTGAAACATTCATTCCAAATATATAATAACCTTAACATATACACTATAATAATATGGCCCGGTTTCTTCAACCTTTGTTAAATTATAACAGTGTGTTATTCCATTTTAACTGTAAACTTAACAGTTGAAGCATTTCTTCAACTACTATTAGTACTTACAAGCTGTTAAAATCCATGTTAATTTAACTGCTCAAGTTCATGCAGTTAAATCATTTAACTCTGTTAGCAGAGAAATATTCAATATGGCTGGTGCGTTAGATGCTGAACTTTTATACCTTGATTACCGAATTTTCTCGAGTAATTTGCGCCCCCGCGTATTTTGCGCACCCTAATTTTTAAGGGATTATTTTGAACTTTATTTTTGCTCCGTGTATTTTGCGCACACATTTTACGTACATATTTTTTTCAGTGTATATAGTAGGGATTTTCCTTCCCTACAGTCCATCGTAGGTCGTTCACCAGCAACTGAAGTACCTGCTTCAGAAAGAAACCCCGAAGTCCCGCTACTTTAACAATGCTTGTCCTTGGTAGAGACAAGTTACCGGTATAGAAAATTAGTAATTGTATTGTTTTATTTGTATACCGGTAATAATTATTGTTTACAGAATTATTAGTGTATGATTATTATTTGTATAATTTAGGATTATCTACAGTGTTACAGTCTTACTAATAAACCGTGTATAGTTTTTATACGAGACTTATGCAGAGTTGAGACAGAAAACGTTACTAATAAACCGTGAACAAGCTATGGACGTATAAACAGGCTGTAACTATACAATGGGAATTGCTTCGTAGTAGTTATATACATGAAACCCCTTGTTTAAGCGTTGTATATAGCGAAAAAATGGCCGTCCCTCTAACAGCTGTTCGTATCGACTGTCATTTTATGATGATGGTTACCTTGTAACAACAGAAGAACAAATCAAAGAGCACAGAATAATAAGAATAATATTGCTGTAGCTTGTACTTTTTGACCAAAATGTAGTGTGGTAATCGATTAGAGATATTTAACACGCCACACTAGAGCCCTCTACCGGATGCAATAGAGAACCTCAGATATTCTATTACCTTTCGTAACGAAGTAATGACGAAACTATGACGTAGCTGTGTAACAGTTATACTGTTATACACGGCGTATGTAGTGATTATTAGTAAGGAATTTACACACGACTTATAAACGAGCTACTCATTGTATAAGTGTAAGACAGTTAAACATCTGTATATAGAGTTTTTATTAGTAAGACCGTTATGCTATAAAATTGTAAAAGATGACAAAATTACTGTATTCTTAATTACCGTACTGTACTTACCTATACATATACTAATTGAGGTAACTCAGAACAGGACCTCTTATTTGAAAAATCCGCATATTTTACGCACCCCAATTTTTCAGTGGCCAAAGTTAATTAAAAAGTGCGCAAATTACGCGAGCAAATACGGTATTTAGAAAATGATATCCATGAATACATAAACAGAGCGGATGATTTGAGTGATTTGACAGAACAGAAGTTCATACAAAGGTATAGGCTACTTTCTGCCAAGCCTTACTTCGCGCTTTCAACGTAGATCCGTTTGTTTATTAATTTCCAATAATTGGTTTATACTGCGAAATTGTTTCCAGCAGAAGAGAAATTAGTCCGATTATTTCTTTTTGTTCTAGTGTTTTCCTTTTAACATTGTTTCATGAATTTCATTGTTAAAACAAAATTAATGGTTTTTCATGAACTTGTAAAAATTTCTATGGTTAAGTACTCTTTGCCCCTTGTGGCAGCTCATGAATGGTGAGAAGATATATAAATTTAAAATTTAAAACAAACAGATTTGTTAAAATGTGAAATGTAAAGTTGAAAAAACGTAATATTTTAACAACAATTTATACTTTTAACTTACAATTAATTAACGCTATGTTAGGTGCATTTTAACAAAGGTTGAAGAAACCGGGCCTATGTAATACAAATTTCGAAAAATAACAGTTCGTAAATGTTTCTACTTGTAAATGGAGTAAAAATATGACAGTTTTTAAACCTCAATGCATGCACAATTTGTTGAAAGTTACGTAAAACTTTGTGCAATGCAGTAAAACAGTTAAAAAACCAGAGTTTCACTCTTTTATCGACATTAAAGCTGAGAATTTAAAGACACGATAAATGTCACCCTGTTTTCCATGATGAAACTCCTACGCCTATCAGAAAACAGATTTTTGTACATGCGTGTGTCTAATGCCTACCCACTTCACTTTGCGTGATTCGGGTTCCGCATACTGCGGATAGATGGCAGGACTGTGACCCATTTTCAAATTGCACACCATTTCGGCGGGCCACGTTAAGGCTCATTCGCAATGAAAATTAAACATAACGTAAGCGTTAACTTAAGAATATAAACGTTACGGTAAAATCAAGAAGTCATACCATCATTCACGATGGGAACATAAACATAACAGCAAACATACTTGGTAACCATGGAAACATAACAACGAAGCCATTTCCTCATATTCTGTCGTATATTTCAGCGCTACACGATTGTGTTCTGTTTGCAAATCACGTAAGCATAAGCATGAAAGTTTGGAGTTTGCAAACTTTCATGTTAATGTCTTACGGTAATGTTTATGTCAATGCTTATGTGAATCATTGTGAATGATCCTATTTGGTAGCCTGGGCGTAAACTTCTGTGTTTATGTTACGGTTATGTTTAATTTTCATTGTAAATGGGCCTTTATGCACGATATGTATCTGTTAAGAGTTATGTCGTGTACTAAGATGAGTGTCTGTTGATTGTTCGTGTAAGTGTAGTGTAGGGAATGGGAGAGGATGATGGTGACATTGAAAATAAGAGAATAGCCTCTCCACGTCACAAGTCAAAGGCACAGTCTAGTATATAGTCACGAAGCTTGAGTTGATGAGGTTGCTAGGAACAATAGACTGTGCAGGTACTATTTCGCATTGTCTGTAATGAGGCGATAGTACCGATCCTAGTGGTTAGCAACTATCTATGGATGCATATTTATAACATATTGAGCTTCGTGACTGTATATTGTAGACTGTGTGAAAGGTGCATAGGATAAACTTCATATTTATGCTTCTATCAATTCTTGTAATTCTGCTGCTTCAAAAAGTAGCAACTTTACTATCTTACAAACAGAATGGTTTCCAGAACTCTTCGTAAGCACCGACTGAAATTTTTCAGAAACTTTTTTAGCAGTTCCGTGTCTTTCAGGAGCCAAAGCATAAATAATATTTTGATACTTACTTACTTACTTACTTACAAATGGCTTTTAAGGAACCCGAAGGTTCATTGCCGCCCTCACATAAGCCCGCCATCGGTCCCTATCCTGTGCAAGATTAATCCAGTCTCTATCATCATACCCCACCTCCCTAAAATCCATTTTAATATTATCCTCCCATCTACGTCTCGGCCTCCCTAAAGGTATCTTTAACTCCGGTCTCCCAACTAACATTCTATATGCATTTCTGGATTCGCCCATACGTGCTACATGCCCTGCCCATCTCAAACGTCTGGATTTTAAGTTCCTAGTTATGTCAGGTGAAGAATACAATGCGTGCAGTTCTGCGTTGTGTAACTTTCTCCATTCTCCAGTAACTTCATCCTTCTTAGCCCCAAATATTTTCCTAAGAACCTTATTTTCAAACACCCTTAATCTCTGTTCCTCTCTCAAAGTGAGAGTCCACGTTTCACAACCATATAGAGCAACCGGTAAAATAACTGCTTTATAAATTCTAACTTTCAGATTTTTTGACAGCAGACTTGATGACAAAAGCTTCTCAACCGAATAATAACACGCATTTCCCATATTTATTCTGAGTTTAATTTCCTCCTGAGTGTCATTTATATTTTTTACTGTTGCTCCAAGATATTTGAATTTTTCCACTTCTTCGAAGGATAAACCTCCAGTTTTTATGTTTCCATTTCGTACAATATTCTCGTCACGAGACATAATCATATACTTTGTCTTTTCGGGATTTACTTCCAAACCAATCGTTTTACTTGCTTCAAGTAAAATGTCCGTGTTTTCCCTAATCGCTTGTGGATTTTCTCTTAACATATTCACGTCATCCGCATAGACATGAAGCTGATTTAACTCGTTCAATTCCAAACCCTGTCTGTTATCCTGAACTTTGCTAATAGCATATTCCAGAGCAAAGTTAAAAAGTAAAGGTGATAGTGCATCTCCTTGCTTTAGCCCGCAATGAATTGGAAAAGCATCAGATAGAAACTGGCCTATACGAACTCTGCTGTAAGTTTCACTAAGGCACATTTTAATTAATCGAACTAGTTTCTTTGGAATACCAAATTCGACAAGAAAATTATATAAAACTTCTCTCTTAACCGAGTCATATGCCTTTTTGAAATCTATGAATAACTGATGTACTGTACCCTTATACTCCCATTTTTTTCTCCAATATCTGTCGAATACAAAAAATCTGATCAATAGTCGATCTATTACGCTTAAAACCGCACTGATGATCACCAATAATTTCATCTACATATGGAGTTAATCTTCTCAAAAGAATATATATGCGTATGGGCTGTAATAGTGTCAGTAGCAGAAATATCAGCAGCAGTTGAAACAAATACCATAACGTCCAGTTATATTATTCCGGTTCTCTCATATTTTTTTCAACTAGATTCCTAGATGTTCTAATTTCTGCCATTTGGGATGACAACGGAACAATGTAGAACGTACTGTACATACTGCAAGCTCATGCGCCCAAATCCACAAGCTTTCACAGCATCACAATCGATGTGTTCCCAAAATCCGGTGTGAGAAAACATGGCGGAGTCTTCGTCAGATAAGAAATTAAATAAATCAGATCGTAATGAAATTTCTAACGCTATTTCCCTGACCTTTAAATAAAATTACTCGTTGTGGACGTCATGAAATAAAACTAAAAATATCACCGAACAGTATTTGTTTTAAAAGGTGCGAAAAAATCTGCGTTCTTTATTGCAGTCCGCAGTTGTGTTCGGCCATATAAGCTGAACCCAGAAGAAGCAACGACAAGAAAAATAAACCATCTCCATGTATCTGCATAGAAAGCAACACAGCTGGCTCCAATCACCTTGGCAACATGTACGCAACAAATATTTGCAGTGCACTCGGAAAAATGTCTTAACTCTACGCAGTACGTCTTTAACATGGGAACTAATCACCGAGTACTCAGGGCAATAACCGGGACTCGTGGTCCAAAGACTATCTGCATTCGGGCGTGGGTTCGTTGACTAACTACATAGTTTGGTTTTTTCAGAGGTTTTATCCAACTTTCATTCATTCATTCCATTCATTTATTTTATTCCATAAATCTTACATGAGCAATGAAGCTTTAAGGGGAGAGGATGGTATTTTTTAGTGAAAAATGAGTAAATAAAAAAAATTCTTTAAAATACTCTGTGATATGTGTGGAATGCATAGCATAATATTTTGTGGGTATTTGTGCCTTTTCAGATGTTGAGACGCCATTGTTGAACTCCCTGGGTTATGGATTTTTAAATCACTTGCTCCCTTTTATTGTTGTTTCCGGTAAATTGAATTAAAAAGAAATTTAAAATACTCTGATATGTGTGGAATGTATTGCATAATATTTCATGGGTGTTTGTGCCCTTATCGGATGTTGAGACGCCATTTTTAAACTTCCTGCGCTATGGATGTTTAAATCACTCGCCTTCTTTTATCGGTTTACGGTAACTTCATTTTTTTGCTACATTGTCAGACAAAAATGGATATAATTTCTGAATTATTAAAGATACATGCATGAAATTTAGAACACACATTCTTTAGACTATTAGGAAACTTTTCTCTATAATAGAATTTTGTTAATTGATTTCATTTTAAAACTACCTCCGTTTGTTTGCAAGAAAGAAATTGTGAAAAGTGTTATTAAATTTTAATTGTTTATTTTACAAACGTAGGGACTAATACCAAAATTTTGTTACAGACAGTTTGTAGAACATTCTTTTGCAAGTATATTGTAAAAAGCTGGATGAATCTACTTTTAAAAATGGTTTAGATATATCGGTTTTAGTAAAATCCTGCATTGGGTATACTTTTTTTAAATCTGGGCCCCCAAATATATATATTTTTTAAATATTTATTTCTGGTTGAGTTGCTACAGCTATGAGCTCTCTACATACAAAAAATTAATATTTTACACCAAATAGGAAAAAAAGTTTTAAAAAATACCATCCTCTCCCCTTAAGATGTGGGACAAGTAAAAATTTTACAATATTACAATTAAATTTTTTACAAATTTTTATAGTTTTACAATTTAGTAATTTTCTACAATTTTTACAATTTTGTGCAATTTTTTACAATATTTTGGCGAGATGTAGTGAGATGAGGTGAGGTACGAGGATTCGCCAAAATATTACCCGGCATTTGCCTTTTGGTTGGGGAAAACCTCGGAAAACCCCAACCAGGTAATCAAATCAAAGGGGGGTAATCAAATCAAAGGGGTTGATGCCAAGGACTCGCCATAGACCATCCGGCTTCAGTCCCACGGCTGTGGAAAACCTCGGAAGAAACCAAAGACCAAACGGGGATCCAACCCAAGCCCGAACGCAGCTCCGGATCAGCAGCCCAGCGAGTCTGCCGACTGAGCTACATCGATGGCTCTACTAAAAGTATACAATACATAGCTAATCAGATTATTAAATTTACAAACGCAAACGATCATTCATCAGTTGAGCTATATGTATAATACAAAACAAGTTAATTAAATTTAAGGCATAAACAATTCAACCAGTACAACTGTAACGTGAATATCAGGCAACCGCATGGCGAATTCTCCAACTCCTCGTATTATAATCAATTACAACCATGCTAAATAAACTCACAGTAGAGAAGAGGGTTTTTGAGGGGTTGGTTATTCAGCGTCGATGAGATTGGTGATAGCGAGATGGTATTTGGCGAGATGAGGCCGAGGATTCGCCATAGATTACCTGACATTCACCTTACGGTTGGGAAAAACCTCGGAAAAAACCCAACCAGGTAATCAGCCCAAGCAGGGATTGAACCAGCGCCCGAACGCAACTTCAGACCGGCAAGTGCCTTAACCGACTGAGCCACGCTGGTGGCCCCAGAGAAGAGGTGTTTTATAGCCGATCAAACGTGGGAACTACGATCGTTAGCTTATTTTGCTAAAATAATAGCAAAACTGTTCTCACTCATTCCTAGATTCTTACAATATTCAGTGTAAAACAACAGAAGATCTTAGAAATAGCAATATATTTACGATACTATGTACCACATTTGTTTACACGAGATCACAAAAACAATTCAATATTTTCGATTAGCCTACAGATAGTTATACGGCCTCACATTATGTGTAACATGGTTTTCATATTTCTTGTGGGTTTACTTTAAACCTACGTATATACAGAGTGATTCACGAGGATTTACCGTCACTTGCGGAGCTTATTTCCGAAGACATTCTAAGCAAAAAATGTCATATAAGCATTTGTCCTAATCTCAATATTTTCAAAGTTAGTACATTAATTTGAAGTTGTCTTTTTTTCTTTAGTTTTAAGGGTTAGTGTTCTGAAGCTAAAAATGTGTTGTTAACTGCTTTGTACAGGTTTTATTTTTCAATGTTTAACTAAAAATGACATCATTCTTACGCACTTATCACAAAAATTGAAGAGTCCACTGCAAGAATGATGGATGTCACTTTCTTGTCGAAAATGAACCAAGACTGTCAATGCATAGCTTAAGACATATAGAATGTACATAGAGAGTTATATGGCATTAACACTGATAGTCATTGTCCAGTAATGATCGGAAAATCACAGTTAAGCTTTGAGCGCTAAGCATTTCAAACTTTCAATTGCTTCTCCTGCAAAATGTATTCCAAATGACATCCATCATTCTTGCAGTGGACTCTTCAATTGTTATAAATCATACGACTTTAGGAACTTGATTCTTTACAGATTAATTATGCATCCTGATGTACAGTCTTGAGGAATTTACAAGAGTGGGGTAATTTGTAACAATTGTGATAAATGCGTAAAAAAAAAATGTAATGTTGTAGTTAAAAATCGAAGGAAAAATCTCTACGAACTAATTGTGGAATTCACAACACATTTTTAGCTTCAGAATACTAGCTAATTAAAGAAATGATACTCCTGAATAGTTCATTCTTTATCTGTAATATTCTTTTACCCGTAAAACTCAAGAACTTCAAATTAGTGTAATTCTGAAAATACTCAGATTAGGACAAATTTTAATATGACATTTTTTGTTCAGCATGTCTTCGGAAATTAGCTCCGTAAGGGACGGTAAATCCTCGTGAATAACTCTGTATTTGGGCTATTTTCGACTTGAAACTATACAAACTCAATCCGGGACTCCCGCGATCTAAAATAATACACGGCATCATACTAACGGAACATGACTTATGCGAGTTTCGAATCCATAACCGTGGCTTCAACGTAACATTAAAAATGCGAGACGAAGTCTGGCTGGTAGCCTGACTCCTTACCTTGCTAGAAGAAATGCCTGAACGTTACGCAATGAAGACGTGCAAGACGAAGACTGTTCGGTCGATTGCTACCTAGCCTGTTAGCTCACTGGTAGAAGAATGCATCCCCTAATTTTTTTTCAAGCTACCAGCGACCTAAATGCCTTTAATGAGCATGCGTCCTGAGAGTCCATGCACATCGAGGATTTTCCTTTACTCACGTACTACAAGCCCATTGCTATTCACTTCTAAGCGTATAATGGATTATTTCATTAATTATTATTTCTTCATTCACTCTTTCTGGAAACGCTTTGTTTCTTAGTCTGTCTGTCCTTTTGACACACTCCATTCTTCTCCATATCCACATTTCAAATGTTTGTAGTCGTTTTTCTTCACTTCTTTGTAATGTCCGTGTTTCTGTTCCATACGTCTCACTTCACACAAAGCACTTAACCCTTTCTTACCTACAGATACCATATGGCAATAATTAACTTTATAGCATTTATATACTTGTGTGTTACATATGAAGGTAAATTTTGCTGGATAACTTCTATTTCAATACATTTTCATCAATATAGTTTTGTTTCAAATGTTGCCACTCCCGTAACTTGGTCCTAATACAGCTATTTGTTTCAACATGGATTGCTTTTAAATTTAATTTGGGTTAGAAAGGGTTAACTAGTCTTCAGTGGCGTAGCATGAAATTTTGAGCAGGGGAAGCTAACTCAAGTTGTCTTTCATGCAATATGAGAAAACGTATTACAAAAATACAGTCTTAAAATAAATAGTAGTCAATTTCAAGTCAGCAGTCGAAGATTGGTTGGAACATCGTAAGTAACACAATAAGGCATGACCTCAAATGATACGTAATAAAATATGATTTCACGGTTTACACATATCTCTTAACAAATAGACACGTATACAGTACGTATAACATTAGCTCACTCCCTGTCATACTTAGAGAAATCACAATATTAGTATCATTACGTAAGTATGCGTCTGTCTTTTGGTTGTGTCTTTCATTCACAGCAAGGGAGTCGGTCATTTGTTTTTTAAATCACACTTTTGTTCGTAAGTCAGTTTTGATAATACAATTGTCCTAAAAAATTCAAGTAAATTATTGTCAGGAACTGACATTTCGCTCATTATTTCCTATATCAGCCATAGTACACACTAACACTTCAACTGAAAACAACTGACGAAAAGGGATAACTCGGAAACTACTTATTTTAAATGTTAAAGCTAGCTTCTTTGCGAGCCTTGCGACTAGGGTAGCTTAGTTAGAAAGGGATGGAAAATCTGCGGGGTGGATTACACAGAAGAAACCAGTCTGCTTGGAAGCTGGTGTGTGCAGGCTTCTTGTTTACTGCTGCATCACAAATCATCCTGAGCTGCCGCATCACAATATTTAACGCGTAAATATAAATTCTATTAAAATTAATAAATAATTTTCTTCATATAATGCAGGTTTATTATGAAATTATTATTAACTGGGGAAGCTAAGCTTTTTAGCTTACATTGACGCTACGCCACTGCTAGTCTTTTCGTTAGTTCTTTTTTCAGAAGGTCGCAGGTTCTTTTTGTGAAAGCTTAATTTCAAGTGTTTACAAGAGACCTGTTTTTGGAATCAGGCTCATCCCGACTACCAAAACCGATATCTTATTGCGAAATTGTGGGATGAAGTAAGAGTTGAAATGGATAAGCAATGGTAAGTAGGTAAATTTCCAAATGAAAAATTGATAGTTTATAATAAGTGACGATTTTAGAAACTTGGGATAATTATCGGTACCAGTACTAATCTTTTGCCAATTAATGCATACTGTAGGTATTATTTTATCAACATTCTATTTACATTAGAATGAACTATATGCGATTTAATTAAAGGATTTTATTATGACAGAAGACGCTGTCCAGACAATGTGGAAATATTTATGCAGTTATTTCCTTCCGCACTGAAAGCGTCAAAATATCTTAGGTACGTACAGGAGATCCTGGAGATCAATACAGTTGATCCTGGCAGTTTTACAAATTGTTACTGTTTTTAAAAGACGATTTTGAGAGCAGATTGATTTCAACTACACTGACTAGCAGGTGCAAACAAGCTTCGTTTTGATAATCCTAACTTTACAGTCAGCGACCAGCTAGGTTACTAGCTACGAACTAGGTAACCAGCCAGGTTTCGTCTTGTATGTACCCTTACCAAATGGATACACCACGGTAGGCAGAATACAATACTGTATCTATACAATAATAGTATTTTATTCTTTCTCCTTATATTCCGGTTAAGTGTTGAGGTAACATTCCTCACTCTGAGTTACAAAACCAATAATAATAATAATAATAATAATAATAATAATAATAATACTTACTGGCTTTTAAGGAACCCGGAGGTTCATTGCCGCCCTCACATAAGCCCGCCACTGGTCCCTATCCTGAGCAAGATTAATCCAGTCTCTATCATCATATCCCGCCTCCCTCAAATCCATTTTAATATTATCCTCCCATCTACGTCTCGGCCTCCCTAAAGGTCTTTTTCCCTCCGGCCTCCCAACTAACACTCTATATGCATTTCTGGATTCGCCCATACGTGCTACATGCCCTGCCCATTTCAAACGTCTGGATTTAATGTTCTTAATTATGTCAGGAGAAGAATATGTGTGCAGTTCTGTGTTGTGTAACTTTCTCCATTCTCCTGTAACTTCATCCCTCTTAGCCCCAAATATTTCCTAAGCATCTTATTCTCAAACACCCTTAACCTATGTTCCTCTCTCAAAGTGAGAGTCCAAGTTTCACAACCATAAAGAACAACCGGTAATATACTGTTTTATAAATTCTAACTTTCAGATTTTTTGACAGCAGACTGAATGACAAAAGCTTCTCAACCGAATAATAACAGACATTTTCCATATTTATTCTGTGTTTAATTTCCTCCCGAATATCATTTATATTTGTTACTGTTGCTCCCAGGTATTTGAATTTTTCCACCTCTTCAAAGAATAAATTTCCATTTCGTACAATATTCTCGTCACGAGACATAATCATATACTTTGTCTTTTCGGGATTTACTTCCAAACCTATCTCTTTACTTGCTTCAAGTAAAATTCCCGTATTTTCCTTAATCGTTTGTGGATTTTCTCCTAACATATTCACGTCATCCGCATAGACAAGCAGCTGATGTAACCCGTTCAATTCCAAACCCTCTCTGTTATCCTGAACTTTCCTAATGGCATACACTAGAGCAAAGTTAAAAAGTAAAGGTGATAGTGCATCTCCTTGCTTTAGCCCACAGTGAATTGGAAATGCATCTGACAGAAACTGACCTCTACGGACTCTCCTGAGACAACAACAATAATAATAATAATAATAATAATAATAATAATAATAATAATAATAACAGCACTAGCACCATTACCAGTAATAAGTAGAAGTTCATGACATGATCAACGCGTGGCAGTTTTCAATTGAGAAACTGCATCTGTTGTCTCTGAAGATGCTTTCCAATAGTGAAAACTTTTTACGTTACATGAGATTATTGGGAAGTATTTAAATAATGTTAATTTTACTTTTCTGCAAATATAAATACTGTATTTTGGTCCGATGGAGGATTTTCCTTTCAGAATGTCTCAAATATAGCACAACTGCTAGTATCCAGGATTTTTTTTATTTCTTTACGTCTTGCCCTACACTGCCAGCAACAGAACTCTCATTAGATTTCGTGTCTTAAAAAGCGGCTAGTAACACATGTAAGGGAGTGCCAATAGTTTCCAGTGACGTGGCTGCTTTTGGTAAACCGAAAAAATGAGCAGATATAAATAAACAAATTCCTTCGAAAACACTCTCTGCCAATATTTGAGCTGTCTCAACAGATGTCGCATTACCCGAGTCTAAGGAATTAACACCTCTTTGATTACTTGTAGAGTGTGAGCATAATATACTGTTAAGGCCGCATCGAGTAACGTCCTTCATCAACTCAACATTGGTGGAAGTAAAAAATTAGGCAATACTGATCTAAATAACTGAACTCTTTGATGGGCACATTTAACAACAATTTTCCTTATGGAAGCATGCAAGTCTGCGATCCAGCACGTGTTTGATTTCATCACAACAGTGATTCACATATTCCTTATTTCATCATAAGTGATTCAAACGTTCTATCTCCCACGCAGCTCGCAGAGAGATTTTGCGTTCACGAGGAAAAAAATCTTGTAAAAGCTTTCATACGACTTGTGTATTTGTAAAAAAGAAGCAAATATACATTCACGTGCAATGTTAAACCATGCTTAATAATACGATGAAAGAGTAATGGAACGGAGAAAAATTCTCTCCGGCGCCGGGATTTGAACCCGGGTTTTCAGCTCTACGTGCTGACGCTTTATCCACTAAGCCACACCGGATTCCACCCCGGCGTCGGACAGAATCGTCTCAGTTTTAAGTTCCAACTCTTGGGTTCCCTCTAGTGGTAGCCCTCTGCACTACGTCATAGATATCTATGTCGGATCCCGGCCAACTAGTCACTCATTACGAGTGCACCTCAGCACATGTGTGGACTTTGGTCCTAGGTTCATAGATATCTATGACGTAGTGCAGAGGGCGGCCACTACAGGGAACCCAAGAGTTGGAACTTAAAACTGAGACGCTTCTGTCCGACGCCGGGGTGGAATCCGGTGTGGCTTAGTGGATAAAGCGTCAGCACGTAGAGCTGAAAACCCGGGTTCAAATCCCGGCGCTGGAGAGATTTTTTCTCCGTTCCATTACTCTTTCATCGTATGATGACGCAGAATATCTGCATGGAAATATCATATGTACTTCGGTACATTAAAATAATATACATGCTTAATAAACTAAAAAATTGATAATTCGTATAGACAATATGTAAGCATTTTATAGTTATACCTTCCAGGAAAAAGTATTCAATAAGACAAGGAGTTCGAGTCTTTCAATGTCATATCTGTAGTCCTAACAGTCATTTAAGCTTATTAGCGAATACTTAAAGAAGCACAATACGCTGTTGGTTGAAAAACTGATGTCCTACGGATAAACTATGAGCAACAAAATAAATAAACATACACACACGCCTTCTAATTACATGTTCTTTCCAAGACGCTCAATCACAGCAACTTCTTTTAGGATTACGTCCCCATTTTATGTGTTACCATATTTGTTTTATTTAATATGCATTTATTACACATAACTAGATAAAGTGTGGTCAGAAAGTAATTCAAACAGAGATTAACTCTGTCCATCCTATGAAGGTCAGGCGATAGGAGTCGTCAACTACTGTTTCCTCAAACTTTAGTCCCGTCCATCTCCGCTTCTTTATTTTGATATAACATAACTAAGGCTAGGAAGTTCATGCATTTCCATATATTTTTCCATTGGCTGTAATTAATTGCTGATTAATTATCTTCACGAATCATCAACATTTAAGGAGTTAGGTACAGCTTATAGCAGTAACATTTTTGGAAATAATCAATATTGTTTTCCTCCATTACTGTATCTTGCATAATAATGAAAATTGGCATGTGTAAAAACAATGTCCTTCTGCTATACGAAAAAAATATGTTTACGGTTTAAAAAAATTATATATATATATATATATATATATATTTTAAATTCACTGTGCATTGATGAAGCGTTTCCCTCATAACTCATAAACTTGTTAACTTTTTCATGTCCTCTCTCTTATGTTACTGCTGAAACTCCTGTTTACAATATCATGCTCTTTCAACTACATTCCTTAATAAATAATATTTTTTTTATTTTTGTGTTAGAAGAAAATACTGATATTTGACCATTTTTTAATGAATTTATTTTCTATCAGACAATCTATCGAAGGTAGAGAAGTGATTCTGCATCGTATTGTAAATATGACATGCATAAATATACACAAAAAATTTCATCACAGAATGTTGGAAAGTTTTTGAGTTATGTGGGAAAACACTTGATCACTGCATAGTGAACTGAATTTGGGGGGGGGGGGAACAGAAGGACAGTGTTTTACACATACTAATTTTCATTTTTTCACAAGATATAGTAATGAAGGAAAAACAAATGTTCAATATTTCCAAAATTTTACTGCTGTAAGCTGTACTTAACCCCTTAAGCTTATAAAACCAAATTTTATGTTGCATATATGTGCATATTTTGGCTCTTTTTTTATAAATGCATAGGGGAGAGTCGTCGGACATCGGGTAATATCGGACAGCGAGTTTCTTTCATCTACCACTCGATAATAGTACCTGATTGACATGGTTACGTTTCTGTGATGTCGCAAAGAGAAACGTAACTATGTAATTCAGGTACTACCATATGTTGGTAGAAGAAAGAAGTGCACTGTCCGATATTACCCGATGTCCGATACTACCACACTCTCCCCTAATACTTCATTATATTTACAATATTGTTGCATATTTTCGCATTTAAGCTCATTAAAGCTGATATGTTGCATAAAAATTCATAGTTTTGATTTTTAAAATCAAAGCATCATATTCTATTTTTCAAAATTGGTACTGAGTGAAATTATAATTATTTTTACGAGGGAAGTATTGAAAGTTTCGCGGCACACAGGTTGAGGACCACTGATTGTAGAGCATGGGAATGTTTAATGGGTTATCGTTCGGTTGGGGAAGGTTTTAGAGATTCACATGTTTCAACTTCGCAACAACAAATAAATATAAGTTTAATCCAACCCCGGGCCATAAGCTTGAAATGGTGGAACCAAAAAGGTGTACTAGTATGGCCGTCAAATTACCCATAGTTCATCTCTTTTCCGGTGTGTTTATCAGCTGTTTTGTTCATATTATTACGATTACAAATTGTTTCGTGTTGTTGTGAATATTTCAAAAGTGTAGTCAAGTTCAGCAGGTGTTATTTATTTTTTTTTATAAATAAGCTAATATTCTGATCGGCTCAACTGCAGAATATGTCCGTTGATATGTCCTCCTATGCTTTAACATGTGAAGGAGTGCCAACATCCTTCTTGATAAAAGAATGTGGAAATGAAGTGTTCAGTCCATGTCACAACCACAACACTTTTAATAAATATACAGTGAAATATACATTGATATAATAATAAGCTAGTAGTTCTGTTACCTCCACATCCATTTTAAACAGTTTACGTATGACCGAAACCGATAGTAGCAATTTAACATTTGGCAATTGGCGGTATTTCGCGGTGGACTATGGGGCGTAAAAGGCGTACTTTGACGTCATATCCGTCGCACCGATTTCAAGCATGTTTGCCTGGATTACTCCCTCTTTTCTTTTTATCCCCTCAGGTTTAATCTCATCTAGTTTGACCTACAATATTATTACATTTATAGTTTCTTCCTCTTCTTCTTCTTCTTCTTCTTCTTATTATTATTTATTATTATTATTATTATTATTATTATTATTATGGAAATACATACTTTTATTAGTGCATATTTACTGGCATATTTTAAGGTTTTTAAAGGAATATTTGCGTGCAGTAGGATTTTAGGGCATGAACTTCCTGGCCCTAACATATGAACTAGCCTGGAAAGAGCAATGATTTCGCAGGTCCTGCATGTAGGATGAAGGTATTCCGAAAATAACAAGAGAACAAAATCTAGTTTGCATTAATTTCGTAATGAGAACGAGCTATTCCATATCGACTCGATCAGTAAAAAACCTCGCATTTTTAATACTCTAATTTTGTCCCTATTTATACAAGGTGCTGAGGACAGTGCATTTTAAAAAATATACTATCGAAAGTCAAATGGTTTTCGTACTATTGAGCGACAAATTTAGCGTATTTTATAAAAACAAGCCTCTTTCAGCGCTCAGAACTCTGGAACCATTTACTACACAACACTGAACGAGAGCTTATTTTGAAGCTGACATTTGGTAGGTTATGTTAAGAAGTAATCATTTTTATTGTATACAGAGAGACAGATAATCTGATTTTACTTACTTTTAGGCTGTTTGCCATTTTGTAAAAATGTAAAAAAAATATTGAGAAAAAACCTTGCATTATTAAGAGGGATTCGGCATTGTTTGCTTAGTGGCTCGGCAATAAGTTTCGAGGGTATTAAATAAATTATTTTCACACGCTTAGACTTTAATTGCGCAGTACCGCACGCACTGGCCGAGAGCTGAAGATAAACGAGCGTTGGGCGTGTGTTTATGAAAACTTGTGATAAAGCTAGCCAGCTATGCGCTACTAGACGAAACATCACATGTTTGTCTCCTGGCCTTGCTTCTCTCGGCTAGCTCCCGCCTCACAGTCAGCTGGTTACTTCACGCGCGTACTTTTTTCTTTATTTGATATTTTCAATATTTTCTTATCAACGGTGCATCAGTAAAAAATATGTTTATTTGTACTTTCAATGCGGAATCTAACCATATGTTTTAAAAATATTTTTTCCTAGGCAAAGGCGTCTTAATGAAGAAAAATCTAAATTTCTCAGTTTCCATAAAAAGTAAGAAAAACTGTTTACATGTCAATATAAACTTTAATTTCTCAGCATCAAAATAAACCATGATTTTGATCATTGGGTAAAAGGGTTTCGGAGCCACAACAGTTTAAAGTTACTAATTTTATGAAAATACGATAAATTTAAATATTTTTAATTTAAACGCTATGAAGTTCTGATGCCTCAAACTTTCCACAAAGCATTGTATCACAGTTTCAACGGACAGAAAAAGTTTCACTGTATTTAAAAATTGCAAGGTAAATTTTCTCTATATTTCGGTCGATTTGAGATGGAAAAACGTATTATCACAGTCTACTATATACAGTCGCGAAGCTCAATATGTAGTAAAAATGCAAACATGGGTAGTTGCCCACCACTAGGATCGCTACTATCGCCTCATCGCAGATCTCTCTCCTAGCAGACAAAATATGTTATACTTTCGTTGTCGCGTTCTTTTCGAAAAATTAACACCTTCCTTCCATTATTGAAATATTAAATGCATAAAGTTAATTTATTATTTTAATGAAATATATTAAATTCCACCATAAACTCGAAGATACCTGCAAGAAATAAGTTAATAATTTTTGTTTGTGCAAAACGAACTGAAATTTACTATAATAGCTTCACTCATTCAAGATTATAGCGACAATTAACTATGAAACCAATAAATATTAATTTGCATTTCCCTTTACAACAATAATAATGGAAATATGAATTAATGGAGTAACTTACGTGTACCGGTACTTGTAGTGTAGGCTTACGTAGTTAACAAAGTGGGATGAGGTTAAGCAATAATAATCACACCAGAATTGGAAATAAAACGTGATCAATAAATTTTATTGTAACAGACTTTTTCTACTTCTCTAGTAAAGCAACAAATAAAAATAACAACAAAATTAACAGCTAGTATTAAAAATATATCCTCTGAAAAAAAAAAGTAGACCTAACCTTTATTGCTCTGGAAATTTAGCAGCCTAAGTGACAGAACTTTAACCGGTATCTAATGTCCTTTCGGTTAGAGTGAAACATTTCATTGTGAAATTTAAGGATATAATGTATTCTAACAGTCACAAAGAACTTCAAAATTAAGAGTTCTGTTTCTGCACAGCATTCTTGTGGAAACCCAGGAACCTTTTTGAATCTTTCGGAAATCGGAAAAAGGATAACTCTGGCCTCTTTCTCTTACTGTTGCTACAATTTATAGCACTACAAACGTCTCCTCCTTGTCCCATATTATTATTCCAATTATTATATTTTAGCCATTAACATTTTCATAACAACCAATAACGAACATTCACAAGCATCAATGTGAAATACGTAACGAGCTAGCACTCGATAGAAATACGACACAGTCCAAAGTCGACCATGGACAGTCTATTGTTTCTAGTTGCTAACCGCTTGGAGCGCTTTATCACGAGATTTGCAAAAAAACACCTCAAGCTTCGCGACTGTATGTAGTAGACTGTGGTATTATACTTATCCAACGCAATATCGGCGTTAAAGAACGTTACATGAAGCAATGAAATTAGCTACTCTTGTACTACTAATACTGCCCTCCCAAGCCAAAAGGGCGTATCTCAGAACTTGAATATTTTTCAGTATTGAGGATTTAGTGAATGATCAAAGCGCGCCTACTTTTAAAGCTAATTTATTGGAATTTTTGGCATATTCATTACTGAAATATATTCAAAATATCTAGAATATAATTTTTAGACTAATTAGCTTACATTTTTATGTACAATTTGAGATACGCCTAATTTGCTAAGTATTAATATTAATTATTTAAGATAGTGATATGCTTAGCAAATTAGGTGTATCTCATATTGTACATAAAAACAGTAAGTGAAATTAATTCTGGTTTATTTTATTAATTATTTTTTTTATTTTATTAAATTACAAGACATACTGCATAGCAGTATTGCAAAAAATACTGTAAACTAAGACAAATATTACCTAGAAAATTAGTGAAGAGACAGAAATTCATTTACCAATCATTCTGTTAATATATTAATGATACAAATATACAACATTGAAGTTGAAAAGTTTGGTTATATTTACTAAGGTTCACAGTTCACTAAATACTTCTACGTAAATTACTGAGGTAAATAAATTAACTAAAAATAACAAAACACTGAAAAGTTAGTTTATACCAAATAATTGATACTTGAACACAATAAAAATTTAGTCATCATTTACTGGAAGATTCTCCCAAAATGTCAGTCTGTTTTTCATTATTCCACCCAAATTGCGAATTATGGCATTCTTTTTTTTTAAGCAGGGAATCCAAGGGGTTTTCGTTGCTGCTCAGGACGATGGGAAATATGCATTCGGTTAGTGGTGATTACATTGCTGAGAACGGATTAAAACACGAAGGATTTGTTACTAATGCAGTTACGTCTAATTTGACTAGAATGGCAAATAGGAAATACTAAGCGAAAAGAACTTATGTCTGAGAAACGGCCTTTTTGCTTAGAAAAATGAACTTCCGCCAAATTCGCTTAGGAATTTATATTAATTTTGAGATACGACTTTCATTAAATCACATTTTGAAGGCACAATTCATTGAGAAACGGCCATTTCCTTTAGGAAATAGATATATTAGCATCTGAACTCTCCAATTATGTTAAAAACTGATTGTCAGAAAATCCTTGAGATACGCCCTTTTGGCTTGGGAGGGCAGAATAGCCCTACAACGATGTAAGCATTGCACGTAGCTATCTTTGCAAGTAATATTCGACATGGTGAGAAGTGAAGAAGTGTCGTAAGCTAACACGACCTAGTTTAATGACAGTTACTTAGTGCATGAATAACTGCCAGCGGCGAAAAGGTAATTTCACTGCGCCCATCACGCATGTGAATTCACCATCAGTCCAGGGGCCTGTTTCACAATATTTACAAGCTTTGTAATTTGTAAACTTTGCTTGTAGACTGTAAACTTCTGTTTCACAATCTTTGTTTGTAATGTTGAACTTTACAAAGGAAATAAAATCTTTACAAATTAAATTTTGCTCACTTTACAAGCATTCTGTTTCACAATGAAGGGTAATTTTACAAACGTGTCAACTTTACTTGTAAAGTTAGCACATTTTTCTACAATAGCTCTGAGATGTGTAAAGTTTGATATTGTAACAAATTATGAATAAATACAATAAAGATATATTTACTAAATTAATTTTTGAGTAACTGGGTAATATTAAGAATTAAACTAGAGCAGTTTTGATGTTATTAAGTAGTTCTAATGACTCAGACGAAGATATTGAATTTAGGCCTAATCAAACAAAGACGTATACGTAAAATTTTCCGGTCAAGAATTAATAATACGTTCGTATCATTGTATGAATTTAATGAAAGGTTTCGAATGAGTCCCGCGCTATACTTCAGAATACCGCATGAGTATTTATATACGAAGACTGTATTTAATAAATAATCGCACTTAAAAAAGAAGTTCCCTCCACCAAAAATAAATTAATTCAATAATACAATAACGACACTGAAGTCGTTTCGAGTCCCGTTTCGCTGGAATCTCTCGTCCAAGATATGGGACATCACATCCAACATGGAAAAGTGGTGCCCTAACCTCAAAGCGAGAACTGTATTGTTTTGCATTGGTTTAATATACTAGCTGTCAGTCCTGTCAGTTCCGTGCGTTAGTAGATAAGCACGGAATTTCTAAGTTATGTGTGCAAAAGTGCCCATAGGGTAATTGATGTTGTTAAAAGAGTTAAATTCGAGACAGGTTTTTGATAATAAATACAATAAATAAATACTTATTAAATTGATTTTTGAGTAAGTGGATAATATTAAGAATTAAACTAAAGCAGTTTTGATGTTATTAAGGAGTTCAGATGAAGATATTGAATTTAGGCCTAATCAAACGAAGATGTATACGTAAAATTCTCCGGGCAAGAATTATTAATATCACGTTCGTATCATTGTATAAATTTAATTAAAGGTTTCGAATGAGTTCCGCGCTATACTTCAGAATACCGCGTAATACTTATATACGAAGACTGTATTTAATAAATACTCGCACTTAATAAAAAAGTTCCCTGCACCAAAAATAAATAATTCAATAATGCAATAGCGACATTACTTACGCGGTATTCTGAAGTCGTTTCGAGTCCCGTTTCGCTGGAATCTCTCTTACAAGATATGGGACATCATATCCAACACCAAAAAGAGAAAAGTGATGCCCTAGCCCCTAACCTCAAAGCGAGAATTGTATTGTTTTGCATTGGATGTATACTAGCTGTCAGTTCCGTGGGTTAGCAGATAAGAACGGAATTTCTTAGATATCAGTGTGCAGAAGTGCCCACAGGGTAGTTGATGTTGTTAAAAGAGTTAAATTCGGGGCAGGTTTTTGATCACCAAAATGTTATTTACTATAGCACAGAATTTTTATGCTGCTGATGGGATCACTAGTGTTTGTGAGGTTATGGATGCAACATTAATAAATACTGATGGATCAACACAACAAATTAACCTGATTTTGTGGTTAGATATCGTAATTATTTTATTAATTGCATATTTGTACGTGGACCAAATCTGTTATTTACTTATTTGACTCAATCTTGTGCTAATTTTGCTTATTTGACTAATACTATAGACGTATTGGTATTCTCGACCAATCACAAAAAGATGAAACTCCATTGTCGCCAATATATAAAAATCTAAATACTTTTAATTATTTTTAACAATACTTTATATTTTCTGTTGTTGAAATATGAATCAGCAAGCTTAGAATAATCTATTTTAGTACAAAATATAAACATTATGTATCGACAGTAGTAAAAATACAGCGATTTTAGCTCTGCTCCTTAGCGATTTTAGTAAACTGTCGTTGGCGATATTGTGTAACCAATAATACGTATTTGTAAATTTCTTTAGTTGATTTTGTAAAGTTCGTCAGACTTTACAAACTAATATAATAGCATTGTGAAACACAATTTACAAGCATTTGTAATCTTTTACTTGTTATTTGTAAATTGTTAATTTGTAATTTGTAAGGATTGTGAAACGGGCCCCAGGAGAATGCTCTCTCCAGACCATTACAAGTTCAGTGTTGATCAGTTTAATTCAGTATCTGGGACCTGAGGTCAGGGTCAATGACGATACTGCATTAAGTCCTGTTCCAACTACGCGTTTATATTTTGGTTCCAGAAGCAAGTGACACCCACGCACTCTTCATATTCAAGGCTTATGAACAAAGCGTATTTCTCAATGCCAGCTCACCGGAGCTGTTCCACAGAGCTTCACTTCACAGCGATGTTAATACCTCACTTCATCCGATTCACGCGTTTTTCACCAATGCTCTCACATTATGAGCTTTCCTCAAGGCACATTTTACTTGCACGAAATACAAACTCTATTGTAATGCCGTAAAAACGGTAAAATACAAGTTTACGGCATATGTGAGGTCGAAAAAGTGGTTTTTATCATGTCGTCGGTCCACTGACAGCGATTTCCCTTGTTCGGCTGCTATTACACTATCAGAGTTCTTTGACAAAAATATTTTATAAAATATATGATAGTATAATGAGTTTTCTTTTATAAAAATGTCTTCGATAAAAGATTTTTTATAAATATAAGTGCATCGTGTTATCTTTGATAAAAGATTTTTATACCTTGAAACAGATATGGCGGAACGCAAATATATGTGGATTGTTGCTGCCACAAAAATTCTGATATTGGAGTGTGAAGGAAATTAAATGTTGTAAATAAAAATTTCCATAATATAATATTAATAATAATAATATTTTATAATAATTTGCATAACTCAAGTCCTCGCATTGTAGCTCTTTCAATATGTTCTAATGAATATCTCTCTTATCACATTTTGCAATCCACGGTTTAACCCACAAGCTTTTCTTTTTGGTTCTTTTTCAGTAAAATGCGTGAATGTAATAACTGAACTAATTGTAGCTAAACAAGCATAATACTGTTCTTCATTCATGGTGTTATAAACTTAACGCGTAAATATTACTTACTTACTGGCATTTAAGGAATCCGGAGGTCCATTGCCGCCCTCACATAAGCCAGCCATTGGTCCCTATCCTGAGCAAGATTAATCCAGTCTCTACCATCATATCCCACCTTCCTCAAATCCATTTTAATATTATCTTCCCATCTACGTCTCGGCCTCCCCAAAGGTATTTTTCCTCCGGCCTCCCAACTAACACTCTATATGCATTTCTGGATACACCCAAACGTGCTACATGCCCTGTCCATTTCAAACGCCTGGATTTAATGTTCCTAATTACGTCAGGTGAAGAATACAATGCGTGCAGTTCTGTGTTGTGTAACTTTCTCCATTCTCCTGTAACTTCATCCCTCTTATATATTTTCCTAAGCACCTTATTCTCAAACACCTTAACCTATGTTCCTCTCTCAAAGTGAGAGTCCAAGTTTAACAACCATAAAGAATAACCGGTACTATAACTGTTTTATAAATTCTAACTTTCAGATTTTTTGACAGCAGACTTGATGATAAAAGTTTCTCAACCGAATAACACGCATTTCCCATATTTATTCTGCGTTTAATTTCCTCCCGAGTATCATTTATATTTGTTACTGTTGCTCCAAGATATTTGAATTTTTCCACATCTTCAAAGGATAAATTTCCAATTTTTATATTTCCATTTCGTACAATTTTCTCGTCACAAGACATAATCATATACTTTGTCATTTCGGGATTTACTTCCAAACCTATTTTCCCTAATCGTTTGTGGATTTTCCGCAAACATATTAACGCGTAAATATTAGTATCAACAAATCCTCGGAATACGTGTGAACTGTTGTGAAATAAGTGTCCTGTGAGCTTTTGTTCCTACGTTTAGGTTATCTTTGATAAAATATTTTATAAAAGATTTTACGTATAGTGTAATATACTCCAAATCCTATCTTTAATCAAAGATCTTTGATAAAATATGTTATCATATTCTTTGTCAAAGAACTTTCATAGTGTAATAGCAGCCTTATTATTGGTAGTAAATCCAACCGAGAATAATATACAAGAAATATCTTTTACTTAAAAAACACAGTTTCAGTCTAAATCGGCTAACAAACTCCTATATTATTTTAAAATTAAGATAAAGAGAGGTATACCCGGGACTTTTTCTTCTGGAAAAATTATTTACATAATTATAGTTCTAATGGAAAACTTATTCAGACAAAATTTGGTATTTAAATATAGAGTGAAACCTCTTTAGAACACCCGTTAATAATTTCACAAAAATTAAATTATTTAGCTGGATATGTCTTAAATATACGTATACAGTCAACCCTCGATTATCCGGGCAGTAGGTTGCAGCCATCCCACGGATAAGCGAAAACACGGTTAATATGAAAACGTGATAAAATTTAGGTTTATTTAAAACATACATGTTACACTGCCTTTCAGCATTAGAATCGTTTACTATCAAGGAGATTTACACTTCGCCGAAGTAGTATATTAATATTGTTTCTTTGACAGTTCTCTTTCTTACGAATATCGGAGGGAAGCAGTGGCGGTTTCTCGGAGGAGGGAAGGGAGGAACGTCCTCCTCACATTTTTCTTCTTTTGAAAGTAAATACCAAATGAAATATATGCCTTGAAATTCTAATAAGATTCGATAATTTTTAAGTTCACAGCTATAAGAAAACCTTGGTTGATCGAGTTTTAAACGACGCGCGCTCATGTACCGCTAGAAAACTGTGAGAAAGATGCGACATTCAGCGTATTCCGAATCTCACCGGTCCGGTGGGATCAATGACGTCACGTTGCAACGAAAATAAGGAACAAAACTGCTGGAAGAATCGATGCTGTCATGGCGACCGTGTAAGTGGTTATCTGTGCTACGCTAGCAAAATTTTGCGAAATTTTCGTACTGCCATCTCGTTCAAAGAAAAGAGATCATAAACAACTTATTTCTTGAACCGGTAGTAATAACTGGTCCGTTGACATGTTCGCTCATAAGCCATTAACATATTGTTTTTACGTTGTGCTCATTACAAACAATGCAGCAGAACTAAAGCAGAACACACCGCCATGACACAACAGTGCACGATGTCATTCGTCTGCTAATTCCCGCCCGAAACAATCAGATTCACTGATGGCGGCTGATGGAGACTGCCACCACCTCTGCACCACCGGTGCGACACCGGTGGAGCATCAATGACGTCATCGGTGGAATTCGGAACACCGTGATGCCATCGGATTGCCCACCGGTGAGATTCGGAATACGCTCATTGTTAGTGTTGAGGAAAGCAAATCCTTTCCTCCTTTCCTGCAGTTAACACACATATACAACAGCGCGCTAGCGGCCAGAGAAAGAAGCAGAGTTTTAAAGGAAGTAAATGAACTGATAGGGAGGAGATCCTCCTCTGAATCAGCGCATGGGCGGCAATAGAAACCAATTGGGCTTGCAGCAAACCGCAAAATCGCTACCGCTGTCATCTAACGATGCTGCATTCAACCAGACTATAACACATCTAGGAGGAGGCACAATAAAAACAGTTTTAACGCAAAGCTATAAAAAAACACCATATAAACTTTTCTTAATCATAAATCAAAATATATTATTCACTGCATTATGGTTTGAAACTTTCGAGGATATCTGAAAGTTGAAGTTAGAATTATATAAAACAAAGAGGAAGTAGTTCTACGTCAGTATCGCAGATCTTTTTGGCTCCTGAAATTCACTTCCATTCATTGTCTACTAGATAGGACAACAGCCAAGTTGTCAGTTTTGTACAAATATATTTGAAATTGAAAGTATTCCAAACTACATTATTTTAACACAAAAAAATTAATCGGCCACCTGCAGCTTTGAGCAATAATGGTAGTATGACTTTACACTGAACTTGTAAAATGTACATGTGGCAACACAGACCATATGAGTGGGTGCAGTGTTCTCGCTTTCTTAACAGATTATTTCTCATTCCCACTTCCGTAAAACGGTTCTGGTTATATTTTAGTAGCTAGCATAGACAAAAGTCTCTACCAACACGTGTGATGCCGTAGTGCGCGCTAAAAATGCTGCGAGTTTGTGAATTTCCTTGTAATTGTTAATTTGTGCAATTATTCGCCAATGAGTGGAAGTGAAAATATATTTGGACAATTTAGGAAACTCAGTTTACAAGAACAGATTATTGCTATACGAAAGAGAAGGCCAACCCTAACACTACCTGGTGTTACATGTATGCATGTAGGCTAATTTGTAGCATGTGTCTCTCAAGAAGGTGTCATTTTGCGCTGTTAACTTCTTTCCTCCTCTTAAGAAATATGCAGGAGCCGCCACTGGAGAGAAGCCTGCATTAACAGTAAGCTGTTAAGCTTGTTTTTTTTTTTTTATTGATAGTAAGTTGATGGAGCCGACATACTGAAGGGCTCTCTAGTAAATTATTTAGATTATGTTTCTTTTAAAGAAGCTGAAAAACTGTGTTGGTTTAAATATCTTTATCGGTGCTTATTTCGGCTTTTTTCATAGCTCCTTAAGATATGGAATTCTGTTATAGGAAAATAGCAGTGGTTCTAAATATGCATTGATATTACAAAAGAAGGCAATCAAAATTTTATATTTGTCAGGGAAAACACGAAAAGTTTACTTCAGGCAAGTAAAGCAATAGGTTTGGAAGTAAACCCCGAAAAAACAAAGTATATGATTATGTTTCGTGACCAGAATATTGTACGAAATAGAAATGTAAAAATTGGAGATTTATCCTTCGAAGAAGTGGAAAAAATAAAATATCTTGGAGCAACAGTAAGAAATACAAATAACATCGAGAGGAAATTAAACGTAGAATAAATATGGGAAATGCCTGTTATTATTCGATTGAGAAGCTTTTGTCATCTAGTCTGCTGTTAAAAATCTGAAAGTTAGAATTTATAAAACAGTTATATTACCGGTTGTTCTTTATGGTTGTGAAACTTGGACTCTCACTTTGAGAGAGGAACATTGGTTAAGGGTGTTTGAGAATAAGGTTCTTAGGAAAATATCTGGGACTAAAAGGGATGAAGTTACAGGAGAATGGAGAAAGTTACACAACGCAGAACTGCACGCATTGTATTCTTCACCTCACATAATTAGGAACATTAAATCCAGACGTTTGAGTTGGGCAGGGAATGTAGCACGTATGGGCGAATCCAGAAATGCATATAGAGTGTTAGTTGCAAGACCGGAGGGTAAAAGACCTTTCGGGTGACCGAGACGTAGATGGGAAGTTAATATAAAAACGGATTTGAGGGAGGTGGGATATGATGATAGAGACTGGATTAATCTTGCTCAGGATAGGGACCGATGGCGGACTTATGTGAGGGCGGCAATGAATCTCAGGGTTCCTTAAAGGCCATTTGTAAGTAAATAAGCAATTTTAGCAGTTTTAAAGTTTCTGTTACCGGTAAAAGATTTTTATTGATCACAGCTTTTATAGTCTTGACGAATTTTTCAATATGTAATGTTGCTATCGTGAGGCCTATATGAGGCGTTATTTATATTCACTACTTTGGGCCAGGAAGCCATCTGACTTAAAACATTCTCAACTCAAACTAATGAAGATACGCCATATCAGAATATGAACACTGTTCGTTTATGCACAGCAATAAAAAAAAGTTGCGAACCGATTGCTAAGGAATAGTTCTGAGCTAAATATAACAAAGTGATAAGTACATTTATATTGGAAGTGTTCTGAAACAAGTGTACGTCAACAATAAATAATTGTGAATAAATGCATTAAAATGGAGGGACATCATTTCTAATATAAATGCTGTAGCTGTCTATAGCGGTTCCTCTTTCATATTGAACACTTTCTATTTATAAACTGTGAACCACTTTCAGCCCTCTTAATTTTTTCTAGAGATCTGGCTCAAGACATCGCAGAATGAGAATAAGTGTGGAGTATTGTTGGAATGATGATAATGGTGTAGCTTGAATACGGCAGAATCCCGAAAAAAAAACTTATTTTAGGTTCTGTTATTTTGACGAGCTCTGCTTGCCATTTCATATACATATTTATTTATGATTTATTTATTTATTTATTTATTTATTCTGTCATAGTTAAGTTATTACACCTTTTCTTTTACTCAACCAGAAAACAAACAAATACAGTAATGTACAAATAAATTAATTACAAAATATACAATCAAAAGTAAAAATAATAAAAAAAAGACTCAAAACTAAAATAGCTAAACCTAATTACACAACTTTCTAAGCTAAGAGTCGCCCTGGTTGGCAAGTTGGTATAGCGCTGGCCTTCTATGCCCAAGGTTGCGGGTTCGATCCCGGGCCAGGTCGATGGCATTTAAGTGTGCTTAAATGTGACAGGCTCATGTCAGTAGATTTACTGGCATGTAAAAGAAATCCTGCGGGACAAAATTCCGGCACATCCGGCGACGCTGATATAACCTCTGCAGTTGCGAGCGTCGTTAAATAAAACATAACATTCTAAGCTAAGAAAACAAGACAATTAGATACAAATTAAATATTACAAAATAAAATTAAATGTTAATTAATTATTTTTCGTAGAACACTAGGGCTAAGCATCATGGGTGGAGTGGTGGAGTAGCATCATCTGTACTTAATCCATTAATTTTATTACACAGACGATTAATAAAAACTTGTCTAACCAAAAATATGAATTGCCCAACAAATTTAATTTAAACAGATTTTAAAGTATTAACTATTGAAGAACTTTATAAATATAGTTTACTAACTTACTACCACAGAAATCAAATAAAACAAATCTAATCGACACGAATATCGTACTCGAAGACAAAAGTCTACTTTCCCATTAACTGAACCTAAATGTCATGTAAGTGCAGCTCTTAACATGCTGCTAGTTTCAGCCCAAGATTTTATTTTATAATAAAATTACAAACCATTTTCCAAATTTGAAATATTTTAAAATTGAAGCCTTTAAAAAAGAAATTTATAAAATTATTCATGATATATAATATTAACAAATGTATTTTTTTTACCTTTTATTTCTGTCCATTATATTCATGTTTTTATCGAATATCTGTCTGACTTTCAATTTATATTAAATGTGTTTTTTCCTCTCTTTTGTTGGCTCTTGTGTGTTATTTATTGGTTTGAATTAAGTTACTTATTTATAAACTGTCTTGTAAATGTTATGTTACATTATTGGCTAAGACCACACCGTACACGAGCCTGGCTCTTACGGTAGTGGCTAGAAACATTTTTGTTTTATAATTTTAATTTGTACTCACTAGCTAGATAGTTAAATAAATAAAATTAGTAAATGCAATTGTGAAACACAGATAACCAGGATCATCGTCGAGCTTCGAAACATTTAGGAAACTGTATATGTTCTCCGAAATTGAGCACATAGTCTAATATTAAACGCAAAATCATATTTACGATTACCACAAACTCTTAAAAAAGTGTCCATGAATAATCTGATGTGTTTCGTTTCCTAGAATTTACAGCATTAATACTACTTTTGCAATGACTATGAATCAAAGCTAGGTCCCTTCAAGATCATGACGAGAATTACGTGACAGAAGTGTTGTAGGTCCAAGGAAGAAGGTGCGGGCAAACGCAAAGTTTACTGTCGGCACGTGGTCTACTGATAATGACAGCACGTAGCACTGTTTACTGCGTGGGAAAAGCAGTAAAAGATACTACTCGTTCCAAAAATATATCCTGACCTCACTCACCGAACAATATCGTAATCTCTATTCTACGAGTAAGTACGATAATATTGTTTTAATTCTGCGTGATTCTAATGCAACCCTAGTTCTTTTTTCTGTAAACTTATTCCCTTTGCACGCCATGAAGGCGCATGAGGGACATGGAGGTAGAGCACCATGATCCTAACGCCTCATACAGCCGGGAAAGACTCGGACTGAATTTTATAGGAGGTTGAATGAACTTCGGCGCAGTCATAGAAGTTTTGGTAACGAAAAAAAAGCCACGCCACAACCCGGGATATACAGTAGTTCGTCTTAGTTTTATTTTAAATCTGAATTTCTCTGAAAATTCGACTGTTATGTTGCATGGTAGTTAGTGTTGTGGGTTCGAATCCCTCCTTTCATATGCGCAAAAAGTTTTACGTGTGGCAGTATACTATTCGGTTAAACGAAATAACGAAAGACTCAAAACATTTCCTCATTGTCAATCCAGCTATTACATTGAGACGTGTTTGTACTCATGTTACAAAGGTATCGTACGCGCTGCCCGTGGTTCGATTCCTGACATCATTCATTTAGTGTTATGCCCAAGGACATGTCTTTCACTGCAAACCCAAAATTCTCCAGTCTTTCCTATTTTCTGCCTTCCTATTTGCTTCCTCATATGAGCCATATATCTTAATGTCGTCTATCATCTGATATCATCTACTACCCAGAACTCTTCTCCCGTTCACCATTCCTTCCAGTGCATTCTGCAGTAGGCAGTTTCTTCTCAACCAGTGACTCAACCAATTCCTTTTCTTCTTTCTGATCAGTTTCAGCATCATTCTTTCTTCACCCACTCTTTCCAACACAGCTTCATTTCTTATTCTATCTGTCCACTTCATACATTCCATTCTTCTCCATATCCACATTTCAAATGCTTCTATTCGCTTCTCTTCACTTCGTTGTAATGTCCATGTTTCTGACCCAATGCCACACTCCACACAAACCATTTCACTAGTCTCTTCCTTAATTCTATTTCCAGAGGTCCGCTGACGATGCTCCTTTTTCTATTAAAAGCTTCCTTAACCATTGCTATCCTCCTTTTGACTTCCTGGCAGCAGGCCATGTTATTGCTTATAGTACACCCCAAGTATTTGAAGCTGTTCACTTCGTCTACTGCCTCATTTAGAATTTGCAAGTTTATCTTATTTTTTTCCTATCACCATGCTCTTCGTCTTATTTGCATTTATCTTCATCCCATACTGTTTACAGTTGTCATTTAGCTCCAGTAGCATATCCTTTAGTATCATTTCCTCATGTTTGCAGTTTTTCTTGGGAAAGATAAATGCAGTAGCTTCCCGTTGCTTTCCGCACACCACTCTCTCTTTCGCATCTTAAAAAGATCCCAGGGGTCCCCAGCGTGGAGGTGAAGAGTGGATTTGACTAATTAGGTCCCCGGACTTCACCGAAATTCACCGCAAGGGTTAAATAACAGTTCTATCAGGGTTTTTGACCCGATCGGAGACCGGGAAATCCCAATTAGCCTTTGCCCCCCTCCCGACATAAGCAATGGAATATATTTTATCTTCTGTCTACGGGACTGGATGGTTGTCCCTTATCGTGTGATTGTCCTGTGCTGTCTCTGCGGTGACTCTGCATTTCCCGTTTTAATCACATCCGCATTAATATCTATGTGTGAATTTGTCTTATTTATTTATAGGACGAGCTTATTAAGGCTGGTTCACAATAAACCGGGAACGAGAACCAGAATGAAAACGAGAAGCAGAGGACATGAATATGAAAATTTTTTATTCACAATAAACCGAGAACGTAGACGACTATGCATATCGATATGTATGTCAATAACGATATGTAAAGTCGATAATACGCATTCTGATGTTATTTGTGTATAATTGACCAATGGCGTTCTCTCATGAGTACAAGGCAGCCAACATAAACACAGATTAACCAACTTCGAAATTTCAACTGAAAAATTTCATTAGGTACGGTACTATAAATATGTCCTTGCATCTTTAATATCACAACCTATTTTAAGTCTACCATAACGTAAAATAATTATAGAAGAAACATTTGTAATAGAACAAAAATGAACACAACAGTAGTTATTGAATTGAAGCATGAATATGTAGTGTGTAATACAACCAATACATTAATAAAATATGATTTACTTACGATCGGTGTTCAAAGATGCAGCTATTGAAAGCCACGTATTCTCCTTCATTTTCTCATCTTTATACGTGGCGCGCCGCTTATCGTAAACGTGAGGATTTTCCTCAACACTCAATATTAGAATCTCATCAAATAAAACTTGCTCCATGATGCACAGCACAGAACAAAATAATGCATAGGTTATGTCACGGTCTTCTTGCTACAAAATATTCGACGACAAAATAGCTTTCAGATGGCAATAGAATGAATCTAGTGGGCTGTGATCGGAAACGTGAACGCCAAAGTTCAAAAACTTGGCCAACTCTCCGTTCCCGATCCCGGGCTCCGGCATGTTTGTCGTTAATTGTGAATGCTCACATTTAAATGCACACATTTTAACAATTTTACAGTTTTCGTTCCGATTCTCGTTTCCGGTTTATTGTGAACCAGCCTTTAGTGTCTCCAGATCAGTAAAACTGATATAAACAAATATGTTTTAAGATTTAACCGCATTCCGACTATGGATCTTAGGTACAACACATTTTAAAAAATATGTTTTGGCACATGTTTAAAATATTGCCCTAGAGAAGAGGCGATATTACCAACTATTGAGTCTGCAAGTTAGCTAATATGCGGTACTTTTAAAATTCTCAGTATATTCAATTTTATTAAAATGATTAAACACTGGATACATACTTTGATAAAATTCACTCTAGCTATCTGTAGATAATCTAATTGTCAGTATTGCTTTCGCATACTTTGGAAATCCCGGCCGTTTCTGGAAGCGAGTTCCATAATAGATAGATGTCAATTTAATACAAAAGATTAAAGAACAAAGAAAAAGTTGCACAATTTTCTCTTTACAAATAAACAATGCGAAGTAAATGACACATTAACACAGAAAATATTGATCATTTACATAAATCACAAGATATGAGAGTTCTTTATCCCTGTACTCAGGTATCGTCTTGTATTCGGAAGATCCATAGTTCGATCCCAAATGCCGGTTATCCTGACTTCGGTTTTTCTTGGATAGTACCAACTACAAAGAGCTACAGCCTGTTTCCTTCCCTATCCTATAACCCTCAATCATCACAGACTTAAAATATCAGCCATCTTCAGCATCAGAACAATGTTATGTTTTATTTAACGACGCTCGCAGTTGCAGAGGTTACATCAGCGTCGCCGGATGTGCCGGAATTTTGTCCCGCAGGAGTTCTTTTACATGCCAGTAAATCTACTGACATGAGCCTGTCGCATTTACTTACTTATTGGCTTTTAAGCAACCCGGAGGTTCATTGCCGCCCTCACATAAGCCCGCCATTGGTTCCTATCCTGAGCAAGATTAATCCATTCTCTATCATCATATCCCACCGCCCTCAAATCCATTTTACTATTATCTTCCCATATACGTCTCGGCCTCCCCAAAGGTCTTTTTCCCCTCCGGTCTCCTAACACTCTATATGCATTTCTGGATTCGCCTATACGTGCTATATGTCCTGCCCATCTCAAACGTCTGGATTTTATGTCCCTAATTATGTCAGGTGAAGTATACAATGCGTGCAGCTCTGCGTTGTGCAACTTTCTCCATTCTCCTGTAACTTCATCCCTCTTAGCCCCAAATATTTTCCTAAGAACCTTATTCTCAAACACCCTTAACCTATGTTCCTCTCTCAAAGTAACAGTCCAAGTTTCACAACCATACAGAACAACCGGTAATATAACTGTTTTATAAATTCTAACTTTAAGATTTTTTGACAGAAGACTAGATGACAAAAGCTTCTCAACCGAATAATAACACGCATTTCCCATATGTATTCTGCGTTTAATTTCCTCCCGAGTGTCATTCATATTTGTTACTGTTGCTCGAAGATATTTGAATTTTACCACCTCTTCGAAGGATACATCTCCAATTTTTATATTTCCATTTGGTACAATATTCTGGTCACGAGACATAATCATATACTTAGTCTTTTCGGGATTTACTTCCAACCCTATCGCTTTACTTGCTTCAAGTAGAATTTCCGCGTTTTCCCTAATCGTTTGTGGATTTTCTCCTAACAAATTCACGTCATCCACATACACAAGAAGCTGATGTAACCCGTTCAACTCCAAGCCCTGTCTATTGTCCTGAACTTTCCTAATGGCATATTCTAACCCGCAGTGAATTGGAAAAGCATCAGATAGAAACTGGCCTATACGGACTCTGCTGTACGTTTCACTAAGACACATTTTAATTAATCGAACTAGTTTCTTGGGAATACCAAATTCAATAAGAATATCATATAAAACTTCTCTCTTAACCGAGTCTACTGATGATATTTGAAAGAAACATTTTGAGCAAAAATTTTCGGACCTACCAAAGACCCAGATGGCAGTTGGAGAATCAAAACAAACAGGGAATTAAATAAAATAACCAAACCAAGAATGTAATCAGCTATATCATTGCACAAAGGTTAAGTTGGCTGGTATGTAGAATTTCTGATAACAGAATGGTAAAAAAATATATAAATGGAAACCTGTTAACACAATATCTACTGCTAGACCAAAAATCAGATGGGAAGGTGATATAATTCATGACTTGAAGGAAATGCAAATTAACAACTGGATTAAATGTGTCCAAGATAGGTGAAGATGGAAAGCAAATGTTGAGAAAGCCAAAGAATTTAATTACTTAAAGCTATAGCGCCTAAAGAAGAAGAGAAGAAGAACTTTCAATGAGTGTCTTTGAATGAAACAAAACTATGTTGTCTTGAATACAGATTTTAAATGCATCTCTGGATTAACAGGCCGTTATCTTTTGGCATGTTTATTGATGTTCATAATTTCACTGTAATTGCAAATGTTCGTTCACGTACTTATTATTTTCAAGACTTCAAACTGAAAAATGTAGAAAATGCTCCAGTTAACACATTGATGACATCAAATTTCAGCCACCAAACTTTCATAAAATAAATATTTCGTCCCAAAACGCTACAAAATGCTGAACTGGTAACATTAAGGACCGGTATTATAAACTTTACGTTCAGTTTAAACTCAAGTTTTTCGTTCTGCTTCGTATTATAAACCTTAACTACCAGTTAATCTTGAGTTTAACTTGATCGGCAGTCTTTTGCCGTTTAAACTGCAGTTCAAGGCTCAACAGTGAAAGATGGCGGCTTCCGTTGTACACATGGACAGATGTTTTCCGAGAACTTATGAGTGACGATGACGAAATGATCATGGTGGTCAAGAATTTTTCGAAGTAGAGTGCACCACTTTGAAACATAAATGAACATGAGTTTTAAAACAGATTCAGGCTTTCGAAGTAGACAGTTCTAACCTTCAGAATTAGGCTTTATATTCCCTAATCTTGTTTCGAAAATTTAAAGATTGTTTGAAAATATAAACGATTTCCTTTTTATTTTTGAAAACATGCTGTTGAACCTCTGCATCAGTTACTTGTTACGCTGCACTTTTTTTTCCCTCCGATAGCAGATATCCTGAAAACAACGTAAGATTTCGGACGTGTCCGTAAATCTACACATAATTATATTACGAAACTCATAAAAACAATTTTATTATTTTAATGACTTCTGTTTCATAAACAAATTACAAAATATGCACACTAATATTATAGTTCATTTAGTCAGATGATTGTGAATAGAGTTCAGTCACGGATAGTCATGCATGATTTAGTCTGGTTACGTATTTAGGAATTTAACGTTGGTAGCCAGCATTAAGAAGCTATTTATGGTTAAGTCTGACAAACATACTGAAGTTGACGGTATTGGTCCTCTACAGGGTTTTTGTGATATTCTCTCTGTTATCGAAGAACAAAAATGTTTCTTAATGAAGATTCTCTACGAGCATCGACCATTTTAACAGCAATAAGTCCACACCTGAGGAGTAACGGTTAGCGCGTCTAGCCGCGAAACCAGGTGGCTCGGGTTCGATTCCCGGTCGGGGCAAGTCACCTGGTTGAGGTTTTTTCCGGGGTTTTACCTCAACCCAATATGAGCAAATGCTGGGTAACTTTCGGTGTTGGACCCCGGACTCATTTCACCGGCATTATCATCTTCATCTCATTCAGACGCTAAATAACCTAAGCTGTTGATAAAGCGTCGTAAAATAACCTACTAAAAAACAGCAATAATATAATATAACAGCAGCGATTGTCTTATTTTCTTTCCAAGCAGTAATATCAATCGTATTCCACTATAGTTTAAATTAACCGAAACTCTATCCGTATTCATAGACATTCTTAGCGCGGGCTTCCGGTGGATGATCAGCGAACTAACGTTTTTCGTATTCATAAACCAGTGTTAGCGATATGATATGATATGAATCCTGTACAAGTAATCAGTCGATAGCCGTGGCTAGTTTAGCACGCTCGTAGCGCGGGCTAGCGAAATGTCTATTAATAGCACCCATACGGCGCATGGAGATAAACTCTCGGTTAGGTAACTTCGGTTTAACTTATGGCAGGTTCACAATAAACCGAAAAGGAGAATCGGAACGAAAACGAAAACGGTAAAATTGTTAAAATGTGTACATTTAAATGTGAGCATTCACAATTGACGAAAAGCTTGCCGGAGCCCAGGATCGGGAACGGAGAGTTGGCAAAGTTTCAACTTTGGCGTTCACGTTTCCGATCATAGCCCACTAGATTCATTCTATTGCCATCTAAAAGCTATTTTGTCGTCTTAAATTTTGTAGCAAGAAGATCGTGACATAACCTATGTATTATTTTGTTCTGTGCTGTGCATCATGGAGCAAGTTTTATTTGATGACATTCTAATATTGAGTGTTGAGGAAAGTCCTCACGTTTACGATAAGCGGCGCGCCTCGTATAAAGATGAGAAAATGAAGGAGAATACGTAGTTTTCAATAGTTGCATCTTTGAACACCGTTCGTAAGTGAATCATATTTTATTACTGTATTGGTTGTATTACACACTACATATTCATGCTTTAATTCAATAACTACTGTTGTGTTCATTTTTGTTCTATTACAAATGTTTATTCTATAATTATTTTACGTTATGGTAGACTTAAAATAGGTTGTGATAATAAAGATGCATGGGCATATTTATAGTACCGTACCTAATGAAATGTTTCAGTTGAAATTTCGAAGTTGGTTAACCTGTGTTTATGTTGGTTGCCTTGTACTCATGAGAGAACGCCATTGGTCAATTATACACAAATAACATCAGAATGCGTAATATAGACTTTATATATCGTTATTGACATGCATATCGATATGCATAGTCGTCTACGTTCTCGGTTTATTGCGAATCAAAAATTTTCATATTCACGTCCTCTGCTTCTCGTTCCCGGTTTGTGAACCAGCCTTTATTCTTTAAATTAACCGTATTTATAATACCGGGCCTAAAAGTGTTATAAAATGCTAAATTTGGTTTTCGAAGTGCTACATTTTTAATTATAAACTGTTAAAGCTATCAGCATCTGCATGGCGGAAAATTCACTATACAAGTTGTTTGTATACATGTGTGTATTACACGCATATATTTTCATAATAAGTAAAGACAATGTTCGCAAAAGCGAAGCGAACGGCAGCATCGAGTTTCATGGTAATCAGCTGTGAGTCACTGTCATGGCCAACGTGTGAAATGGTTGACTTGTGTGTCAACGTATTTGGAGTGAGTAGTACGTAAAGTCAAGGCTGTGAAGACCTAGTGTAACTGCGGCCTACGTGACCATCGGCACTCGCCAACAGTCCGCAGGTCCTTCCCTTCTTTCACAACAAATCTGGAACTTCGAGCGATTCTCGACGCGCGCGGGACTTATCACGTGGTACAACAAGGAAAGAATTCGTACTAATAATCTCCCATTCATACTTCAAACACAACACTTCCCAGAGTGGCAAATTTGTAAACAGTCAATCAAATACGCTATGCGTTTCGAAAATTATTTCCTTACAGAGAATTATAATAAAGGACGAAATATGAATGAAGGTTTTCGGCATTTTGAATCTCGTAAGTCTCTATACAGAAAGCCTTTCCTTCCCAGCTGTTCGGTATGTGTGATGATAATGTACGAGAGAGAGAGAGAGAGAGAGAGAGAGAGAGAGAGAGAGAGAGAGAGAGAGAGAGCTACTTTATTGCTTGGACATAAGTACCTTATGCATAGCAACGTCAATATAAATAAAATCATACAAATTATTTGCCAAGTTAAAATATTCGTTAATGCTATACAAACTGTGTTCATACAATTTTCTTTTAATTAACGATTTGAATGAATAATAATTTAAATTTTTAGTTGAATTACGTAAGCTATTATAAAACTTCAGAGACATATAATAATTGTTTTGTGTAGTCTTGTATCTGCATAAATCAAGTCTTATATCTTCACAACTTCTCGTATGGTGTTCGTGAAAATGCAAGTTCAAAGGGAAATTATCTATATTCATTTTGGTATATAACAAACACTGTAATACATATAGCGATGGAAGAGTGAGAATTTTACAGGACTGAAACAAAGGTTTCCAATGTTCTTTTGGTCCAACACCATAAATAATTCTCATTGCTTTCTTCTGTAATTTAAAAATATTAAAAGATGAACTGTGATTCCCCCATAATAAAACACCATATTGAATATGGCTATGAATATATGAAAAATATAGTTAATAGCACTTTTGTGTCCACAGTTTTGGAGAGACAGAGAGAGAGAGAGAGAGGACGGGTAGATCTGAACAAACACTTACTGTAATTCCTTCATATGATGATATTATGACGACATACAAAAAACCTGAAGATTTAAATCAATAAATATGTTTCATGTTGAATAATTAAAAGCTAGTGGTACAAAATGACGACTTCTTAAAAACTGGCGTCATCCAGTAATCGCAAATACAAATACTGTGATGACGTATATTCACAAAATTTCTCGGCTGTGAATCGTACTGCTCAGCAAAACCTGTTTCAGACGGACTATGCAAAGATTTGAATTTCTGTCGAAGACAAAGCTGTGTGTAACCAGTTTAAAGCGCATAGCAACACAAGACATTTTCTGACCAAAGCCGTAAGTCTTAATGGGATGTATACAAGTTTACAAAAATCAGTAAATATATTTAAAAACTACGGGTAAAATATATGAGAAACTGTACACCAATTAAACTGCGCAGTTCATTTCTTTCGCAGCACGGTATCGATCACAAAAATGGACGATTCCAATATAAAATGAATATGTTTGCCTTATACAGACAATTCCACAAGCAAACAGAATAAAGGATGGCCTACCTAATATTTTATTATTCTTCCCATGTATCTACCATACAGAATATGCAACATAATATCGCTTCTTAATACCGATTTTATTTAATTTGATTTAATGCCAATATGAACTTTTAAAACTGATTCGTGAAATTCATCGACGATATTGTTCTCTAGATAACATGACAATTTCATCATTTGTAAGATACAAGAATTTATTATCTCACTTTTGCTAAAACAAGGTGATGATCTGATCCAATGTCAATTTATTAAACTGTATATCCGAAAGAAAATTAGTTAATAATGGAGTTCGACAAGGTTGTCCACTATCACCTACTTTATTTAATATTTATATAAATGAAATTATTTTAAAATGTAACCAAATCTACCCATCAGGAATCAAAATAACCAGTGCTCTAACATTAAATACCTTACTCTATGCCGATGATCAAGTCATAATTTCCAATTCCGAGAATAATTTACAAAGAGGAATATATACACTAAATAAGATATTAAAAGATTTTGGGATGGAAATTTCAGCACAAAAATCAAAAGTAATGGCATTTTTAGGACAAGACCCAGTCAGAAGTAAGATAATACACAATAACCAATGCCTCGAACAAGTACAAAATTTCAACTATCTGGATTGTGAAATATCTTATCAAAATGAAAAAGATGTGAACAAGAAGATTACCAAATTTACACAAATTCTAGGAATAATAAACAATACATTAAAAGCTAAATTAGTACAAAAATCTACAAGAATAAAAATATATAATACACTAGCATTACCCTCCCTTTTATACGGAAGCGAGATTTGGACATTAAAGAAAAAAGACATGAACAGAATCAAAGCAACGGAAATGAAATTTTTCAGGATAGCAGGATATACTCTTTTAGATCGAAAAAGGAATGAAGAAATTTTAGAACAATTAGAAGTAGAGTCAGTAGAAGAAAAAATCAACGGATACAAATTAAATTGGCTAGATCATGTAAGAAGAATGGAAAATTCAAGAATCCCAAAAATTATGATGCAGTATAAACCTAGAGGACATCGTCGACCAGGAAGACCTTTAAGAAGACTGCTAGATGGGGCCGAAACAGGTCTACAGAGGCCTAATTCGTGAAGGATGATGATTATGAAGAATTTATTCAGCTCGCTGTTATATAGGCCTACACAGAGTCTGAACTAAGCTGTCCACCTTACTTAATGTCATTTCTATTTGATTCCTTTCTACATTTCATTGCAGAAAACGTGATTACAGAAAATTCGTAACTTAATGTAAAAATGTCATTTTATTTATAGAAAGTACACTGTTTACCATCTCATAAAGGAATCTGTGAAAACGAAGTCGCAGTTTGGCAAACAAGGATAAGTGTAATACAAACTTGTAACAGGAATTCGACATATTTGGAAATACACTAAAAGTTGAGTAAACTAAAAAATAAATAGGTAAATAAATAAAAGTGGAAAGTAATTCCAAATATGACTGCTACAACCAGCCCCGTATTTAGATAGGACCACGCCCATAGGTTTGAAAAAAATTGCGTCTCTCGCCAACAAATTTACGTAAATCATATTCATTCTGTAGTCAAAATGTAAATTAAAAAAAAAATGGCATGTAACAATAATTTAACATAATTATGCTACTATCTAAAACAGACATTATGCAACGAGCCTATAATGAGGTAATTAAGAAGTGAGTATGGATATTTATGAAACGAGCGCAAGCGAGTTTCATAATTTTCATACGAGCTTCTTAATTACCATTATAGGCGAGTTTCATAAGACTTTTTATGCTCGACCATATTTCTAACTTGATATTATTAATTTTTTAGCAATGTCCCGTATGTTGTGAGATGTGCGCAGACGCGAAAGTATTGATTTTTTCCGAGGAACAGATGTCCACATTGACCTTGCTAGGCCATAAGAACCCACAGAGATAACATTGAAATTAAATTAGACATTGAAAAACGAGATGACAAATTGAATTTATTTGGATATTATTTACAATTAATGCTAATTATTATTGTAACAGAACATAACCTTCTGCGACAGTATTGGATTTCCAGCCTCCGCGACTTTTCGCTAATTCTCTTTCGATTGCATATCCTAGAATAATCGATACTTGCGGTTTTATAACGGTAGAAAGCTGACCTGTCATTGGCTGAACAGTTGTAACCTGAGTCGTCATTGGCTGAAAGACCTGACCTTTAATGAGTAGGTGTACTTTAATGACATGCATTAAAGGTCTGCTACCAGGTGAATAATTACTACATTTCGGCATGATCGAGAATAAAAAAAATATAGAAAATTTATTTTCAGCTCAATTTTTTTTTCTCAAAATTTTGCCGCCCTGAGCCTGGGCCCATGTGCCACATGCGTAAATATGGGCATGACTACAACGCAAAAGAACTTGGAAAAATTCATACATACAAACTTTTTGCTATATTATCAGGATTCAAAACAGAACACTTCAGACAAAAGAAAATAATTA
This sequence comes from Periplaneta americana, assembly GCF_040183065.1. NCBI lineage: Eukaryota > Metazoa > Arthropoda > Insecta > Blattodea > Blattidae > Periplaneta > Periplaneta americana. The sequence continues at coordinate 16,961,384 of NC_091129.1, forward strand.
ACAAACTTAAAATGTTTCTTTACCTCTACTAAATGCTGTAATGAAGAAGCAACACACATATTATTAAATGTTTAAATAGGCCTACAAAAAATGACTTAAAACTAGAAAATCAAACAGTTCTTAATTTACTTGAAAAAATAAAATCTGTAAATGATCTTAGAGTAGGGATAAGTAAATAACACGTTGTTTATAGCACGTACAGTATACAACTAACCGGATGTGATCTTCAAGGAAAATAATTTAAATGTCTTCCTTCCTATTTTGTGTGGTCAGGTCTAATCGTCTATTACAGAAGTTGATACATTATAGCCTACACGCTCTACACAAATCATAATGATCAGGGAACGGATTTATATGGACTAAAAATATATGAAATATGTAAATATATATGTAGTTATTTTTACCAAAATATGGAATTAAATATGGATTTTTACCAAAATATGGAATTAAATATGGACTTAAAATTATAAAAAAATGACTATGTACGTTAAATATTGGTACATTTTAATCAAACTAAACAAAAAATATAATGGACGTACCTTATCTTCCAATGTAGTTTCAACAAAACACAATTTTTATTGTCTGTTACCATAACAATAGGTTACAAACATTTCTTTCAAGTGCTGAAAAGTGAATCTTCTTCTATTGTCTCTGAGGATAGATTTATACTGACTAAAAGAGCGTTCGACGTCACAAGAAGTAACTGGTACATAATTCAATTTCACAATGTCTGCTGGGGATAAGTCCAAGTTAATCTTCACTGTTGATTCACCACTCATCACAGCAACAACCTTTTGTAGTTCTTCATATCCAGGGTTTTTTGAAAGTACAGTGTCCACCTTAGCTCTTACTGCATCTGCAACTTTACCTCTACCACGATTCAGTTGTTCCACAGTACTATTTATAATTTCAAAACTTTCAAATAGTGAAAGGTGCCTATTTTGGAGACTTTTGAGCGTTTTTATGATGCATGAAAATGTATGCTGAATGTGAGCTAAGTCATTCTTCACACTTATGTCACAGGTAACTGTTTTCGCAGTATCAATTGAGACTGCATCTTCAGAGTCCAATGCAAGGAGAACATTGTTAATAGAGTCTATATGTTCGGCATAATATTCAACTGCTTCTAGCCATGTACCCCATCTAGTTAAAATTGGCTTTGGTGGCAATGGAATTTCAGGGTACATTTCTTTCAACACGTTAACTCTACTGGGAGCTTTGAGAAATACTTTTTTCACTGATGAAATCAACAAATCTACTTTAGGGAAATTGTCTCTGACCACTTCTGCCACACGATGAAATGCATGCGCCACACAAGTAAAATGAGTCAATTTAGGATATACAACAGATAATGCTTGTCCAGCTTTGACCATATAAGGGGCAGCATCGCTAATAAAGAATAACACATTATCGTACATAATACCCTTTGGCCACAGGATACCCATAGCTTCGTTGAACAGTTTAACTATAGTTTTGTTATTGCACTTTTCTAGAACATCACAATGTAAAAGAATTCGTTCAGAATATTGTTCACTTAACAAACCGATAACTACATTACCAACAAGTCTACCTTCTTTGTCGGGAGTCTCATCAATGGAAACCCAAATTGAACTATCTTTAATTTCATCTCTTATCTTCTGTATTGTCTCATCGTAGATGGATGGAGCATACGTCTTCCTAAGTGTTGACTCATCCGGGATTGTATGTTGAGTATATTTTTCAAGGAATTCCCTGAAGACCTTATTCTTTAGTTTGTAGAGAGGAATATCAGCAGAGATGAGAGAACGGCACAGGTCGATGTTAAACTCAGATCTTACATTCGATGTTGTTGGTTGTGTTAAAAACAATTGTCTCTGCTTGGAATTTAGTTGTTTGTTGGCCTGATGTTTACTAGTTGTAATGTGTTGTTGCACCAGGAACTTTTGTGTAGATGATACTGCACACTGACACAAATTACAAAATAATATTTTATTGTCAGTTGATAAACCATCTTCTTTAAATTCTGAAATGTAACTTGTTAGTTTTGATTTTAAATTGACTGAATGACGTACTTTTGGCATATTTACCGTCTTTATAGTATGATTTACAAAACTGAACCTATGTGTACTCTGACTGGCATTTAACTGTTGAGCTGCACAACTGAAGTCTGTTAAAAATTTTAAATTAAATTAATACAGTTTTGTAACTTACTTTCCCATTGTTGATAGGACTGCTAATTTTCAAATAACTCTGATGTTAAAGGGATTACTGAACATGTGTTTAAATCTCTATTGTTGAAATGTATTTTTAAAAGTTAATGGAATTTTGTTTTGTTTTATTGTTAAACCTAATATAATATGGACTGTTTTATATGAAATATGGAAAATATATGGAAATTAACGAAAATATGTACTAAACTCTAAAATATGGAAAAATATGGAAAATAAAAGTAGGATTTTTCAACCCTACACATTGTGAAACATAAAGATAATGCAAAATATAAATTATATTAGCTTTATAAGTAAATATGTATTTACATATAAATCCTTTCCCTGATAATGATGAAGCAGAAACGTAAATACAGTGCGTAAGTAGTCTATTTATAATAATACTAAGTTGTTTATATGAACTTTCCAAACGGACTATATTATACAGTATATAACAGTGTTGTTTCCCAAATAAAACTCTAATTTATCGTACGAAAATATAATATATTTAATTTTAATTTATTTTCCAATGAGGGAACTATTACACATGGAATTTGGAATATATTAAAGTCAAAAAATAAAATAGAAACTTCTGAATACATTAAACAAAACAAACAAAAACATGTCCAATTTCTACGTAAACAGTCTTGATTCTACACTTCGATTATTTACACTTTTGAAAAACAATGTCTTATAGCATAACCTTTCAACTTTATTACTGCTTGGCATCTCCTTCTCATTCATTTTACCAAGTTTTTACACTGTTCTGGTTTGATTTTAGCCCATTTTTCTCTCACTGCACGTTTGAAATCCTCTATGGTTGTGCTTTCTCACACTCTTTTTCAAAATTTCCAACAAATTTTCGTTGGGGTTTAAGTCTGGTGATTGAGGTGGTGTTTACAGTTGTTGGGATATGTTCCATATGAGTCGATCCTTATTGATTTGAGTAATATGTTTACTGTCATCGTCTTGTTGGAACATATACTAACACAAGTGGCATCCCCATTTTTTGTGCACTCCGCCTAACATTTGACCTTAAAATGTTATTGTACACATACTTATCCATAATTCCATCTTTTAACTCAATATTCCCCATATTATTTGCAGACATACATCCCCACAATAACATGCTTTCACACTCGTGTTTCACTGTAGGTAATATGTTGTTTCTGTCGTTGTCTGTGTTGGGCTTTCTCCATATCCTATGAATGACATCGGAACCATAAATATGTGACCTTAAAATGTTATTGTACACATACTTATCCATAATTCCATCTTTTAACTCAATATTCCCCATATTATTTGCAGACATACATCCCCACAATAACATGCTTTCACACTCGTGTTTCACTGTAGGTAATATGTTGTTTCTGTCGTTGTCTGTGTTGGGCTTTCTCCATATCCTATGAATGACATCGGAACCATAAATATGTCTCTTAGTCTCATCTGACCAAATCACCCTATTCCAAAATTCCTCATCCTTACCAACATGTTCTTTATCGAAGTCCAATCTTCGAACTTGATTTGTCTCACTAAAATATGGTCTCTTTCGTGGTGTTCTGCTATGGTAATTTTTTTTCCACAACACATGCCGGATAGTTTGATTATCGATCTTCGTGTCTGAAGACTCTTCAATCATGACTCGAATTTGTGAAACATTTATTCTTGGATTTTGACAACTTGGTTAACTTGAATCTCTCGTCACGTGCATTTAGCAATATTTGCTTCGTTTGTCTTGTCAAGTTTTTCGAAGTTCCGTGATTTCGAAATTTTTCTACAATGTGTTGTACTATAGAATGTGTTTTATGCACTACTTTACCTATTTTCCTATACGATTAGTCCTCCAGAGCCAGGCAAACAATAACTTTCTTTAAATAGAAACCGAGTTCCTTACGACGCCCCTTGTACAGTAGTGGGGGAGGGGGGGGGGAAACCGGACCGACCCTTATAGCTGATTTCAGAGCCTTATTCACTACAGAGCACGATAGACTGATAACTAAGACTTTCGTGTTTCGAATCCTACCTGTGAAGGATTTTTTTTTTTTTTTTTTTTTTTTTTTTTTGTTTCTTACTCAAATTTATTCCCAATACTTTTCGCTTGCAGCGATATTTTACTATTTAATTAACTTATTATTCCCAGAACATAAATTTTACCAGCAATCGAAACGTATTTAAAACGAGTTTAAAACAGAAATTTAGCAGTACGCCATCTATTTTTTCCTTACAACATTAAAAACAATGCTACAAATCAAGTGTTTAAAATTGTACGTTTTGCTGGAAAACTATCCAATCATATCCAAATATACAGGTTTTCATTAACAGTATTTTGCTCAAGGGAAGGTCTTTCACTGCAAACTCAGTATTCGCCAGTTTTTCCCTCGCGCATATGATCCGTATATCTTAATGTCGTCTATCATCTGATACCTTCTTCTGCCACGAACTCTTCTCCCGTTCACCATTCCTTTTCAGTAGGCAGTTCCTTCTCAGCCAGTGACCCAACTAATTCCTTTTCCTCTGCCTGATCAGTTTCAGCATCATTCTTTCTTCACCCATTCTTTCCACACAGCTTCCTTTCTTATTCTGTCTATTTCACACGTTCCATCCTTCTCCATATCCACATTTCAAAAGCTTTTCTAGTCGCTTCTCTTCACTTCGTCGTAATGTCCATGTTTCTGCCCCATACAATGCCACACTCCACACAAAGCACTTCACTAGTCTTTTCTTTAGTTCTTTCTGCAGAGGTCCGCAAAAGATGCTCCTTCTTCTATTAAAATCTTCCTTCGCCAGTGCTATCCTCCTTCTGACTTCTTGGCAGCAGCTCATATTACTGCTAACCCCAAGTATTTGAAGCGGTCCATTTGCTCAACTGCCTCATTCAAAATTCGCAAATTTACCTTCTTTACTTTTCTTCCTATGACTATGATCTTCGTCTTGTTGGCATTTATCTTCATTTCATACTGCTCACGGTTGTAATTTAATTCCAGTAACATATCCCTTAGTATCGTCTCCTCTTCTGCTAACAATGCCATATCAGCAAATCTTATGCACTTTATTCTTCTTCCTCATACTAATACTCATCCTATGTTTTGAAAACAGTTCTTCACTAAATCCTCCAAGTAGATGTTGGACAGGGTACGTGATAAAGGACATTTCGCTTCCTTCTGACGTTTCTTCTTCCATCCTGACTTCTTCTCGTATAAATATTAATGAACAGCCTCCTCTCTTTCCAAACCACGCCAATTTTCCTTAGGATCCCCATCAGTTTATTCCAATCCACTCTGTCAAACGCCTTTTATTGATATAGATTATTAGTCCAAAAAATATTCAAATGATTCATGAGGCAGCGACGAAATATTTTTCAAAGGTACCATTTACCAGTCTTGCAATTTTATCATTATAGTAAAAATGAATCAATTACAAATAAACTCTATTTATTGTAACTGTCTTCTAAACATGTATTAGACAAAGTGATCTGTTACGATTTGACATATCCGGAAAAAACAGCCGAAACCGTTTATAGCAACATCGCTTTTAACGACGTATTGGCTATAACGGCGAAATCTAACGGTCCCGTCTAAAATCCTATATAGACACTGTATTTTAAAAATCGCTTAGTACGACATCGCTTATTACGACTTATTGTATTAAATGACGTATTTTTATCACATTTTCCGAGAAATTTATCGGGTATAACGTCCAATGTGGATTTTTTTTGTTACGTAATTGAGAATTACTGACAACAATGTAACGCTCATTTTCAAACTCTTGTTTTCAGTTAGATTGTAGATTTGAAATCAGTATGTCTGTTAAACAGTCAAGGCAAGCATCGCTGGGAAAATGTCGCAAAAGAAAAGATAGCCAATTGGCTGTAAATTCATCCCAAATACCTTAGTTTCTTGTTTATCTGACGAATAATTTCCTCAGAAAATAATAACTTTAAAGACAAAACCCAGTGGTGCCACTATCATTTTACATTACGCGAGATAGCAAATCACTTTCTATCTATCCATCTAACTACTAAGGCCCAATTGTATAAAACTCCTTGACTAAAAATCAACTTTGATCAAAGATCGGAAAGTGAACCGAGTTCAGACACTTCTTCTATTGTATAAACCTTTTCTGCGATCAAATTACCTTGGTTCAAATGCAATCTAAGTTCACGTGAAAAAGATTTGGCAACATCGCATAAACAGGTGAAGTATGTGATGTGGGGGCCATGTTGTACAGGTTTCTTCAGTGTTGCCAATTTAGCGACTTTAACTCTTTTTCAATGACAATTTCCTTTAACTTTTATATTGCTTAAGTAGGGATTTAGCGACCTTTTTAGCATCCCATAGTGACAAAATTTAATCTTTCTTTGTTGATAATGAGAAATCTAGTGACTTTCCAACTACTTTTTGGCGACTTTCCACACAATCTGTTGGAGACACTGGTTTCTTTGTGCATTGTAAATAATGGCGGAAAATTAGAAGAAGGTTGACCGTTCTCCAAATTATCTTGTTATGATGTTTGATACTGCTAAACATAATAAAGCTTTATAAAACGACAATTTTCGTTTACAGTAGTAATACAGTTAATTGAAAATTTATGAATGTACCTATCATATCCATTAATGATAATGGTTGTTACAAACATAATATAATTATAGGTTATGTTATTTGATACTGCTGAACACGATAACGCCTCATAAAATATAAGAATGTTTGTGTATTAAGGCAAGAAATTAAAAAAAAATACAAATGTATGTACCATATCTATTAATATTAATAATAATGGTTATTCTTTTTGCACAATCTGCCGCTTGTATATTTCAAACAGAAAAGAAATAACTGAACTTGGATCATGTAACTTAGTTGGAGAAATTTCTTCAGTCAAAGTTGACTTTAGTTTAAGACAAATTAATCTCAGATTAGACTTTATACAACACAAAATTGCAAGTTCAGCTAGAATGAGGATCAATTTAACCTCTGATCTAAGATTAAATGGTTTATACAATCGGCTCTTAAAAGCGTATATACTCATATAAGGCATACCAACAGTGTTGCCAATTCAGCGGTTTTCCCGCTAGATCTAGTGTTTTTCAGTGTTAGTTTAGCGGGTAAAATTTATGAAATTTCTATTGCTCATATAGAAATTTAGCGGTCTTTTTTAACACCCACAACGGTAAAATAAATTTAGCGGTTTCTGCTCTGTACCTTAGCGAGTTTCTAAGAATCGAGTTGGCAACATTGCATACCAAAAGCTGAACAAACCAAACCTAACCTGTCACTTATCCTCAACCTTAAGAAAACTCGCGACTTGTAACCTTCACACAAAGCAGGCCACTTCTTACTAGTCACACGTCTGTTCACCTTTAAATTTCAATGTCTTACCTGAGGTCATATTGTAAAACAAGCCAGTTTCATCTGCGTTGAATATATACAGTTCATAGCATAAATACACGTCAAAAAAAAATGACTTCCATACTCCATCGGCGAGTCTATCGTGCTATCAAAAAGGAGTGCGTTATATGGCACTAATAGTAATATACGTTACAAGAGCGGTATGTTGACGTTTTCATGGTAGAGGAAAATATTGAAAAAGCGAAACGTAGTTGAGCTTTTTTCATTTCCGAGAACATGAAAACAAACATACCGCTCGTGTATCATACATTATTTTGTGCGAAGATCGTTTATTACATACCTGAAAGACGAATTTCTAATTAGTTGCAATGAAATCTCCATGTTGGTTTCTGTTTAATGACGCCAACTTCGGAACACCAAAATATCTTTCTTCAACATTGTTGCTGTAAAATGTTTTCTGTGTTTACTATACTCCAGCAGGCCGTGATATACGTCTGTCCTTTTTTTCCCCCAGTATATAAATGCGAACTTAAAACAAACGGTAAGGTTATGTAATGATTTATTTTTCATTTTAATATTTTAACAATATTATTTATATAACATATTGCAGTAATAACATCGGCATCTGGAATCTCGTTGATTTTTTCACGGCTTCCTTAATGTTACTTGTATCAGGAATGCAATAAGTTTCTTGGAGTAGTAGACTTTACTTAATTTATGCAAATATTTAAAAACAATAATTAACATTGCAATTTAGGTGAAATTGCAGTGGTAAGTTTCCAATTTATAATTATTACTATGTTAAACGTCTCTAAAAATAATATATTAAAAGCCTAAAGCAGTAAAATGAATGTCGCGCTTAAGCGGTAAGAAGAGGGAAATTGTTATGTGTGTTACGTTGGGAATACTGAATGTGGTATTTCACACTTACCGCGTATTGGCTCTGTGCGGAAAACAAGCAAATACGCACGATCTCGCACAAAAATGTTTAATAGCCTCCCTATCGATATAAAAAATGAAACTCAAAACATAAGATTATTTAGGGACAAATTAAAGAAGTACCTAATTTCTCACGCCTTCTATTCTGTAGGTGAATTCATGACATTCAATAACACTTCATGAAATTGATACTAAAACTGTGTGTTGTACTAGTAGACTATATTGTAAATCTCGTGTGTATATATTTCATCTAGACTGTGACTATAAATTAAGATTTTATAATAGTATTAAGTTTTTTGACTTGTTCCATATTCTAGCTGTAAGCATGTATGAATACCATGGAATGTTAATAAATATAATACAATACAGTACCATCTCAACATTACGCTAGATGGCAGTAGTGTTTTATGATTATGTTTTCTTGTTACCGGTATCAGTTGTGGCAACTATGGAATCATCATTGAACTCTGTGGACTGTTACTAGTCAAGAAGGCATTGTTGATTCAGTTTCATTTTTATTAAAATGCAACATTCCACTTCAATTATCCGAATCCCAGTAATCAACGTCACTTGACAGATGATTTTCAATAAATCTTAATATTAAACAATCTATGATACGTGACTATCCATAATATCATATAGCAGAAGCTATAACACAACCTAACTAATATACTGTACACAAGTGTTAGAAAAGTTTTAATTAACGACGATGACATAAAAAATAAACATGAATAATTTTAAAAGGAATAATTATTGAATGTACAATTTTCAAATTTGAATGTGGTTGGTGGTTCAATTGATGTTATATTGGACGTGTGCGTAATAGAAGTGGAACTCGTTGATTTAGGCCTACATGGTGTATTCAACTTATTCAGGATTTCCGAATGGTGCTCTTCATTTATTTGTAAATCGGATTTCAGAAGATGCATAGGTATGATCAGTGATTTTTATTAATTCTTGTTCTTGAATGCCAATGCGAGTCATATTTGAAACTGCTGTGCATCGACTGGAGTGATTTGTAATTTTATATATATATTTTTTTTTGACGTCCAGACCAGCGCAGTTTCAAATGTTGGCAAACAAAGAAACAAATGCTAGGGACGCGATAAAATTGTGCGATAAGCAGCCATGATTGGTTGAAATACGTCCTTTCGTACCGTTTTATTGGTCAAAAGTAGTATGACGTAGTAAGAGTGTAATAGTCAACAGTAATCTCACTAGACGTTTTGATTTATCTAGAGAAAATCAAAACTCGAGTGGGATTTAATTGACTATTACACGATTAGAAGAAAGTATATAAAGATTAGAAGTAACGAAGTACTCCAATACAATAAAATATTAATTGACTTACGAAAATACAACTGTCTTCAAAAGTATTATTGTACCATCTCAACATTACAAATATTACGCTAGATGCATGCTAGATGGCAGTAGTGTCTTTATACAGACACTGCAATGATTACTATTCAATAAATCTTAATATTAAACAATCTCTGATACGTGACTATCCATAATATATAGCAAAAGTTCTTTTTATCCTCTCACAGCAGAAGCTATAACATAACCTAACTAATATACTGTACACAAGTGTTAGAAAAGTTTTAATTAACGACGATGACATAAAAAATAAACATGAATAATTTTAAAAGGAATAATTATTGAATGTACAATTTTCAAATTTGAATGCGGTTGGTGGTTCAATTGATGTTATATTGGACGTGTGCATAATAGAAGTGGAACTCGTTGATTTTGGCCTACATGGTCTATTCAACTTATTCAGGATTTCCGAATGGTGCTCTTCATTTATTTGTAAATCGGATTTCAGAAGATGCATAGGTATTATCAGTGATTTTTATTAATTCTTGTTCTTGAATGCCAATGCGAGTCATATTTGAAACTGCTGTGCATCGACTGGAGTGGTTTGTAATTTTATATATTTTTTTGACGTCCAGACCAGCGCAGTTTCAAATGTTGGCAAACAAAGAAACAAATGCTAGGGACGCGATAAAATTAAACAAATGCTAGGGACGTGATAAAATTAAACAAATGCTAGGGACGCGATAAAATTGTGCGATAAGCAGCCATGATTGGTTGAAATACGTCCTTTCGTACCGTTTTATTGGTCAAAAGTAGTATGACGTAGAAAGAGTGTAATAGTCATTTTAAATTTTATTGTGGGATGTTCTGTGTCGCAGGGCAAACCCAAAATATTGGGTCAGACTACTAAATTAATTAGTGACGGAGTGTGATCTACAATCTGGGGAAATGACTTCCTGTACAATCAAAATCGTAATTTACGTCTTTAACACTAGAAGAATGAATGAATGAATGATCAAGTAAAATGTCAATAGTTGTATTTTTAAACATTACAGTAGCCTATGTTAAAAATAGAAATTATATGATCAATGGTTCGTTCCTACCTTTTTTAATACGTATGCTATTTATTTATTAGCTTTACTGATTCTTGTAACATTGCTACTGTATAACACGATGCCTGTTAAGCTTTTTGTTATCAACTTTGATGAAAATGAATGTGACTTCTAGTTCCTTTAGAATTTCGACACTTGTTTTATCATTTCACATTTCTAACTGTTGTTCTGAAGCATATCGTATCTGTGTTTATCTTGATAAGTGACGTTTATTCTATTATAGCATTAACGGTATCGCGCAGAGCATGTTAAAAAATACATGGTTCGCGATAAAGAGTCTGGTTTCTTGACGCCGTAAAATTCGCGTGTGTTTACCACGCAGGCGCAGCCTATCTTCGCGTCATACGCCGCTCTGATTTGCACAGTCATGGACGCATTACACTCATATCGCTGCTGCTGCGAGAGCAGCTTACCCGTTACGATAAGAAAATATATTCCCGCTTCCCTAACAACAAATGTGCAAATCAATATTGATACTTGGATGGTTTTAACTCTCATTTACCGTAACTAAGTAAGTTCTTCAGTTTTAGGCAATTTGTGGTGAGTATAGCACTTTTATAATTGCCTATTTCAGTCGTGTCTATATTGATGTCACTGCCTTTTTAAAGTCCCAAAATAGCAAAATGGCGCAAGTTCGCCATTTTTATTAATTCATTCATTCATAGTGCTCTGCCCAAGGGCAGGTCTTTCAATGCAAACCCAGCATCCTCCAGTCTATTTTCTGCCTTCCTCTTTGTCTCCGCATATGATCCATACATCTTAATATAGTCTATCATCTGATATCTTCTTCTGCCCCGAACTCTTCTCCCGTTCACAATTCCTTCCAGTGCGTCCTTCAGTAGACAGTTTCTTCTCAACCAGTGACCCAACCATTTCATTTTCCTCTTTCTCATCAGTTTCAGCATCATTCTTTCTTCACCCACTCTTTCCAACACAGCTTCCTTTCTTATTCTATCTGTCCATTTCACACGTTCCATCATTCTCCATATCCACATTTCAAATGCTTCTAGTCATTTCTCTTCACTTCGTAGTAATATCCATGTTTCTGCCCCCACACAATCCTGCACTCCACACAATGCACTTCATTAGTCTCTTCCTTAGTTCTTTCTCCAGAGGTCCGCAAAAGATGCTTCTTTTTCTATTAAAAGCTTCCTTTGCCATTGTTATTCTCCTTTTGACTTGGCAGCAGCTCATGTTACTGCTAATAGTACACCCCAAGTATTTGAAGCTGTCCACTTGCTCTACTGCCTCATTTAGAATTCGCAAGTTTACCTTCTTCCTATGACTATGGTCTTCGTTTTGTTGGCGTTAATCTTCAGTCCATATTGCTCACAGCTGTCATTTAGCTCTAGTAGCATATCCGCAGTATCATCTCCTCTTCTGTTAACAACGCCATATCATCACAAAATCTTATACACTTTATTCTTCTTCCGTTCACACCTGTGGAGTAACGGTCAGCGCGTCTGGCTGCGAAACCAGGTGGCCCGGGTTCGAATCCCGGTCGGGGCAAGTTACCTGGTTGAGGTTTTTTCTGGGGTTTTCCCTCAACCCAATACGAGCAAATGCTGGGTAACTTTCGGTGCTGGATCCCGGACTCATTTCACCGGCATTATCACCTTCATATCATTCAGACGCTAAATAACCTAGATGTTGATACAGCTTCGTAAAATAACCCAATAAAATAAAATAAAAATTCTTCTTCTTCCTACCACACCTCCCATGTTCAGAAAACAGTTCTTTACTAAATCCTCCAGGTAGATCTTGAGCAGGGTAGGTGATAAAGGACATCTTTGTCGTACTCCTCTCCCTATTTCACTTCCTTGTGACATTTCTTCTCCTATTCTCACTTTGACTTGACACTTACTGAACAGCCTCCTCTCTTTCCAATCCACGCCAATTTTCTTCAGGATCAGTTTATTCCAATCCACTCTATCAAGAGCCTTTTCTAGGTGCACAAATACTACATACACTTATTTATTCTTCTCTAGGTATCTTTCGCCGATTGTTCATAGCATTCCAATTGCATCTCTCATACCTTTTCCCTTCCTGAAGCCAGACTTCTCTTCTTCCAACTGTTCTTCCATCTTAGAAGAATCTTCACCGAGTGTGATATCAGGCTGATAGTCCTGAACTCGTTACATTTCTTGACATGATTTCTCTTCGGTATTGGAAGTAACGCCGTCTCCGTGAAATCTTCGGGCCAGTCACCTTTCTCATATATTTCGTTGCATGATACAATTCCCTTCTTGTCTTCACCCAAGCATTTCACTAATTCAATGGGGATTCCATCAACTCCTCATTTCCTTAAGCGCTAGTTCAACTTCTACCCTTAAAATAGAAAATCTTTTTCATCTTCTGATACGGCTGCGTCTTCTATAACCAAGTCATCCGGATGATTTCCTGTCTCATATAATTATTCTACATATTTCGTCCACCTGTTCAGTATTCCTGGTCTGTCTTATTTCATTTTCGATTTCGTCCTCTATCAACCACATGGATTTGCTTTTCTTATTTGTGAAGTCCAAACATTTTACTTCGCGGTATATTACATCATATTTTCCTTTTCTCTCTAGATCCTCTATTTCTTTACATTTCTCTTTCATCCAGTGTTCCTTCACCTTATCAGTTCCTCTTCTTAGTTCGTTGTTGAGCTTCCTGTAGTTTCTTCTACCTTCTTCTGTGTTGACGTTTTTCCATTTTCTCCTTTCCTCCATCTTCTCCAACATTTTCCCTGTAACCCAAGGTTTCTTAATTCTCACACCTTCTGTGTATCCTATTATTTCTTCTGCTGTTATCTGTATACAACTTTTTAGATGAGTCCAGTAGTACTCATTACTATTCTCTGGTGTGAATTCTAATGTAGCAGCTTTCACTTGAAAATTTGTTTCAAATTTTCTTCTTTCTTCTTCATTCTTCAGTTTTTCCATGTTCAATTTCGTCACTTGTCTTCCTCTTATCTTCTTCAGACGAATATCTACTTCGCCTATCAAGAGGACATGATTTGAGTTAATATCTGCTCCTGGTAAAGTCTTCGATTTTGATTAAAATGTTACTTATATACTTTTCGCCTATATGTTGTTGTTTATTTAACTGTCTGAAGACAAGTCTGAACCCCACAAGTGACACCAACAGGGCATCACTCATGAGGCAATTAGGCCGAGATAATGGGGTAGGGTGGCCAGTTCCTTTTCCTCTCCATTGCATACATCGCTGACTAGTTACATGTTACACTAATCTGATTCAGATAAACACAAACAATTGTTCTTCTTCTGACACATATCAAGTGAGATGTATTGCTTGATAGTAGATGTACGTCCACTTAAAGGCAAAAAGAATGAGCCAGCGACAATTTCTTAAGTACCAGATACATAACGTTGCGCATGCTCGTCTCATCAAAGCCGTTCACCAGGTAACACAAATTTAAACCATTTAAATTTGCTGTATTTTGTTTAAGAGTCTAAAATATGTTATAAAATCGAATGTAGGGTTGATTCTAGATAGGATCAGGACCTCTGAAGAGTGAAATAATAATAAAATTGATAAATACAAAATAAACCGAAGCGAATATGAACAGGAACTCCATGCATTATGCCGAAACGAGATTAAAGTCACAGTAGCGTAAGTCGTTATGGCGTTGATCTATTGAACAAGTTGATAGTAGTAGCTCAAGGTACGAATCTCCTACAATGTTCTTTTTTTAATTACAAATTTGCCATCATATATGTCTCACAAAGCTATAATTATGTGACGATATATCTTAGAATATGCCCAAACTCTAATAAATAATAAACCTCCCTCTCTCTTTCAAGCAATACTCCTATCTGTTAATAAAATGCTCTGTCTCGTCATTATGCTTGAAGATGGCACTGATGTTAAAAGTTGGCCTAAATTATTTAAGAAAACTACTTATTTTATGGTTTGAGACGTAATAAACACCAAAAATCATATTTTAAAAAGGTGAAATTTAACATTTAATGGTGGTACAAAGTTATACGGCTATTTGAAGAAACTTTGTACCACATATGTGTTTTCCTATTATATGAAATTTTATTTCATATGAAGTCATATAAAAAAAAAGTTTATTAAAAACAGAACATTTACTATAACAATAAATTATACTAGCACTACAGAAGAATATATAAACAGAAGTTCCCGGTTGGGGCAAGATACATGGTTGAGGTTTTTCCAGGGTTTTTCTTCAACCCAATATGAGCAAACTATGGGTAACTATCGGTGCAGGATTCCAGACTCATTTCACCAGTATTATTATCTTCATCTCATTCAGATGGTAAATAACCTCAGATGTTGATAAAGTGTCGTAAAATAACCTACTAAAATAAAAATAAACAGAATGGTTATGTATTTATTACCTACATAGGGCCTATAGGTTTGATATTGATAAGTTATTTTTAATTCGCTAATCAAATTCTTCACAGTCTTAACATAATCTGTTCCTACCAACTTATTAACTTTCTTTATTATACATCTTGATTACACAACTTTTAACACTGTATCACTTCGGAATATGTATTATATGACTCCACATTAAACCACACAAACACACCCTCACAGGAAACAAAACAAGAGGCGCCAAGACCATCAACGACCAGTTCTGAGGATGACCCATAATAGGTCGAAACATGTAAACCAGGTACGAGAGAATGTAACATAAGAAAGTCTTGCTGAAAATGGGTCAACGAGACGAGTAGATATTTTAGCGTACAATGCTGACACTAAACAGGGCATCATTGTGGACCCCACGATATGTTTTGAAGTAGAATGTCATCAGTCAGCCGAGGTCCACCTTGAGAAGAAGTCGATCTATGAGCCTACAGTCAACTATTTCAAGCTGAAATATGCCTTAATTCACGTTGAGTTATTCAGCTTGCTCATAGGTGCTCGAGGGACTATACGAGCTTTTTTCGAATAATTTCGATGGCACTTTGCTCTGCCAACATCTCTGAGGGATGACACTGTGATAATTGTGTTTAAAAAATCCTGCCAAATTCTAATTAATCACATGGTGCCACATTAATAGCAATTGTAATTTTTTACGGCCTTGTCTTTGTTTCCTTTCTTTAAAGTTTAATATCAATGTTTACATATGTATAATAATTTTTTTGAGGATATACTGAGTCCATAAGGGCTACCCTCAATGGGGGGCAGTTTATTATTATTATTATTATTATTATTATTATTATTATTATTATTATTATTATTATTATTATTACATCACTAAGTTATCTATAACTAAAGCTCAAGCTGCAGGTAACATAAGACATAAAATAACCCCTGAAGAATGGAAATATACGTGGTTCAAATTTTACATGAAATAAGGAAACCTGTTGTTTTAATTTACAATATTAAAGCACGACACATGTACTATGAAGTACAATTTCCCCAGAACACAATTATGCGCTTACAATAAACTGTCATTTCATAGAAGTCAAAAGACTAAATCACAAAAATTGTGGAAAGGTTGGTCAGTTGAAACAAATCATTCCTACTGAGTACAGCAATCAATATATGACATTTATGCCAGCTTTTACTCTGTATTTTAAAATGCAGTTATATTGTCAGACTCCAAAGCAGCTATTCTATCAATAGTCTCTAAACACAAACCCTCATCTCAAACAGCAGAAATAACTAAAATGCTCTCTCAATCTCACT
This sequence comes from Periplaneta americana, assembly GCF_040183065.1. NCBI lineage: Eukaryota > Metazoa > Arthropoda > Insecta > Blattodea > Blattidae > Periplaneta > Periplaneta americana. Next base: position 16,977,950 of record NC_091129.1, read on the forward strand.
CAATAAAAGAATTGTATTCCAATGGATACCATCCCATTGTGGAATCCTAGGAAACGAGAATGCAGATGCTTTAGCAAAGAAGACAGCATTACTACTTACAAACCTGTCACTAAGTTCACGCATTACTCTGTGAAAAGATTTATTAAATCTACATACTTAGACTTCAACAAACAAAATTTGATAACACAATCCCAAGGGAAAAAATGGAACTCTCTGCATCATAATCCACAGTTAATTCCCGATTTACCACGAAAATCGTCTGTAGCTGCATTTAGATTGGCAACAGGCCATGATTGTTTGGCCAAACACCTGCACAGAATTGGAATATGTCAGTCCCCTAACTGCCCATTGTGCAACTCAAACCAAGAAATGGATTCGGAACACCTCAAAATCTGTGCTTCAGTGGTTGACCATGCTAATATCTTTGAAAAATATTGGAGTGCAAGAGGTCAAATGACTTTATTGTCAAACGCCTGGCATTAGAAAACAACAACAACTCTGTATCTTAATGACTAATTTGAATTAGCCCATAAAGTTACGTCCAATTACGTCAGTAGTGGTTAAACGTCTTCAGAAGACATGTAAAGTATTAAATGTATTAAATTTAAAGAACAAATGTTGAAGATACAAGTGTCGCACTCATCTATAGGTCTATGCAGAAACAAACCTAACCTAACCTAATCCTACCTTTATGGGAACAGTTTCAGAAAACGTGCAGCCCTATTTTCGTAACAATCATGAAATTTCTTTGCAACAACAACTTTCAAAACTCCTGTCAAAACACAATATAACCGTCAGAATATATGACAGACATGCAGGTCTAATATATAGGCCTATAACGATTTTACTGATTCTATGTGCAACAATGATGGACATAATATGTACCTAATATTGCGAATGACCTGCATAGAATTAGAATACCGGTATATCAGTCCCCTAACTGCCCACTGTACAACTCAAACCAAGAAATGGATTCGGAACACCTCAAAATCTGTGCTTCAATGGTTGGCCATGACAATATCTTTGAAAAATATTGGAGTGCAAGAGGTCAAATGACTTTATTGTCAAACGCCTGGCATTAGAAAACTAACAATAACAACAACATAGACCTATTGCGAATGAAGAAGTGTCTCACGTTTCATTTTATTGGTTATTCAAGTAACTTCATGACAACTTTCCATGTGCTGTGAGGTGGTGTAGATGAGTTAAAGTTTCAATTAACATTACAATTACTTTTCCTAACCTTCGCAAATAATGAAATATTATAGTAGAATTTTTTGTGGAAATGCAATTGATCGTATATGCAAGGCATAATAAAGGCCTAACCAAACCTAACCTGTCACAGATTCATATATGCAAGGTGTATATAAGCGGATTAAGAAGAGAAGTACCTCAGCGCTAGTTTAATCGCAGTATTTTTCTATTATACCGTAGGCCTAATTGTAGACATTAGACGACTGAGGAAACTTTTCGGCTAAACTAGCGCTGAGGTAGTTCCCTTCCTACTTCGCTTATACACTTTGCATAGCCTAGATACGAATTGTGACAAGTTAGATTTGGTTAGTTTTGGCTTTTGTCATGCCTTGCATGTACGATCTATTGCATCTACACAAAAAAATCTCGTATACTTAGGCTAAATTCAACGATTTTCACTTGAAATCACTGAAACTACATCAGCGCTAGTTTCAGATACCGGTACCTAAAATATAAGTCATATTATATACACTACACACACACATACATATAATGTTTTAACTGGTTTAATAAGCTACTAACAATAAGCAATTGTAGGTCTAACAATTATTAGCTAGGCTACAATCGTGGTCCCCAAAGGTAAAATTTAACGCATGTTCACACTTGGTTTTGAATTAGATACATACCTTTGTTCTTCCAGTGATGGTGTAGTCACCCATTTTTCCATTATTAGCCATTTTATTGGCACGTACGATAATATTATCCACCTGACTGATTAAGATTCCAATGTTTCTGCAGGAGCTTTCCTTGCCGTCAAGCCATGTAATCTGGTCACCACGAATTGTTTTTAAGTCATTCGTCCTGTTGCTTACTAGCTGTCCATCTTTAAAAACACCCTTATTATACATGCTAGTAACTTCACCCAACACTGCCATTCCCATAACAGGTCCCAAAAAATTTTCAATAACACAAACACCATAAGCATCCATGTCTTCAATCACATTTCTGCAAATACTATCCAACATATCTTCCTGATCTGGTTTTTGTCTATGCAAAAAAGGTGGCAAGGCTTCGCCGCTTACCAAACTGATTTCTGGAAAAGCTTTGAAACCATTTGTGTTCCTAGGGGCCATATTAAATTGTCTTTCTTGTTTCGGTCTATTTCTCGATCGTGAGATATTGCTACCCAATCGACGTGCGGTCAAGGTTTTAATATCAAGTGTTGTATTTAAATTCTCTGTTCCCGCGTTAAGAATTTCTGTCTCAGAACTACCTTCATAGGTAATAGGGCTCAGACCGGTTTCCTCGCCGATTTCACTTTCCGAATTACCCAGTGGACTTAAAACTTCTCTTGCCGGATTAACAATTCCGCTCTCCCATATATCTTTAAACGGAACTGGACTTAGGTTCCAACCAACAGCACCTTCATTTCTATCAAATTTCAAATTGTCAGAGCTGTCAATTATATGACACTCACTTTTGCCATTTTCTACGTTTTTGGTGTCTAGTGTATTAACATTTGAATCACCTGTGCCAGTGTCTTTCACAATTTTTTTATTTAGTGACGGATTTTCATCTTCCTTCCTCTTGTCAATTCGATGTGTTTTACAAAACGACTTGTGTTCCTTCCAATCTTGTGTCTGATGTTCTTTCGAACAGTAATAAACACACCTACACCTCGAGCAGCGAAGTACTCTTTCCGTGACTCCACACACTTCACAAGGACCGCTGAAATCAACTAAATCCATTTCTGTTAGATCGTTGCTTGCATTACACCGACATATTCCTAAAGCATACCTCTTCCTATAATGTACTACGATAAACAATTCACTATCGATTACATCATTACTTACTACATACTATGTATCATCCTTTAATAACGAATAACTTTGAACTACATAATCATATAAATATAGATAAATTTAAAATGTTAGAAATTTCGAGACTTGCTAAATAATTTTCAATTACTAATCACTAAACATTCACATCTTTGACTCGTATTCAAAACTTTTTCTTGCACCAACGTAAAGAAAATGAATATCCCTTCGTCCAGTGATGTCAGATGGAGGGAAATTTCCCACATTCCGGGGAAAAACTGATGCCAAGAGGGGAAAAGAGAAAAAATGTGTCAAATAGGGAATTTTTAGCATTTCCCAACTATGTATATTCTAGAATTAATATTAATATTGAACATTGTGTGACTTTCTTGAATACTTGTTGAAGGGACTTGGCCCGAGAAGGAAGAAACAGTGGGCAATCAGGGAGCAGCTTGAGTTACAACATTCACAACTATTATAACATTTATAACGTCTTTGATTCACAACAATATGAGACTCATGACCTGCCCTTACACAACACACATTTTTTCGTAATGCGATTGCATGGCCTAGTCATAATAGGCAGACAGTACAAAGACATTCATTTTATCTGTCTGAAGTGAAATTAGGTGAAGACGCAAATAGCGTCGCAATTCTGTCTGGCAATGAAGTAGGCGATGTTTAGGGAAATCTTAGATAAAAGGGAAATTTCAACTCATCACGAGGGAAATTAATATAACAAATTCTGACCACTCACTGACGATTACTGCCATTGATATATTATATTATATAGAGCAAATAATAGTCCTCTGACCTCTTGTGCCAAGAGCCGCCTAAATGACCTATATTTACTACAGGTCGCTCTGCAGAACCCAACTCCATAAAGTATCTAAAATATAAGTGGTTCTCTATAAACGCCTTCAAGTCATAATATATAATACATGACTATCCAGAGTAGGCCTACCACCTAACAATTAAAAATTTAGAGTAAACGATGATTTATCAACCGCATGTTACAGTACGTAGATATTTGATAACCGTCCCAACCAGGATTTAATAATCGGCCTCCTAATCAATTCTAAATGAATTATTTATGTTTAATTCAATTTTGTTTAATAGAAACTCTAGTTAGGTAGGTAGGCTATTATTGAGAAATGTATTGGAAATAAACAGACAATTTAGGCTACAACACAAATTACATTTTATAAAGAATATAAATTATGAATAATTATGCAAACTGATGACTTCAGATGCAGTGGACGATATCATCTCCAGGGTGCTGTCAGGAACTTTTCATTTCCGGAAGATTTCTAAGGACTCTCGTGGGGTTGTGCGTCTAGCCCCAATCATAATTCCTATAACGTCCCATATCTTGGTGTTTTATATATATATTTGTCCACAAATGACTGCAGCATGGCAGATAAATTGCCCATTTCACTTTGCAGACTTCTCTAGGTTGTTCCTCGTTCTCAAAATGGACTGTGGGATCTAGAATGAGTCCACCATTTTTTTTTTCAGTCTATATTATATGGTTGTTGTTTAGTCAACTGTCTGAAGACAGATCTGAACCTTACAAGTGAAACCAAGAAGGCACCACTTATGAGGCAACTAGGTCAGAAGATAATTGGGTAGAGTGGCCAGTTGGGGTACTGTAGCTTGAGATTCATCTAGTGGTAATGTTACAGACATTTGTACTATAATTTAATAGGAATACTCCACCTCTCGTTTACCTATTCAAAGAGCTACAGTATTGTAATACTATACAGGGTTAATATCTTTTCTTGATCACAAGCCGATAGTAGATTTTGTATTTTATATGGCACAGTATAATATTGTTTCAGCAAAGTTCTGTGGACATCAACTGTCATTACGTTCTTGTCATTTATATTAATTTTCTTTAATAACAGTTCCCAATACTGACAAGACGGAAATATTTGCTGTTTAGGAACTGTTCTTACGTGACCCTCACTATACAATGGGACTTAAGTACATATCATATATATTACTGAAATAATTGTTCCTTATCACATACTCATTTCTATTCATCACATTAATGATTTATGCTACAGTTAACAATTCTTGTTTGCACCTTTTTCTTTCATTCTAATAAATTACTACTTGCGTTTTTCATGTCAGCCATATCATGTTTAACATGGCTTTATTTTAATATTAGTGGCTTGTGCAGCAAATGCTGCTGCAAACTAAGTTCGTTACTTACTTACTGGCTTTTAAGGAACCAGGAGGTTCATTACCGCCCTCACATAAGCCTGCCATTGGTCCCTATCCTGAGCAAGAATAATCCATTCCCTATCATCATATCCCACCTCCCTCAAATCCATTTTAATATTATCTTCCCACCTACGTCTCGGCCTCCCCAAAGGTCTTTTTCTCTCCAGCCTCCCAACTAACACTCTATATGCATTTCTGGATTCGTCCATACGTGCTACATGTCCTGCCCATCTCAAACGTCTGGATTTTATGTTCCTAATTATGTCAGGTGAAGAATACAATGCGTGCAGCTCTGCGTTGTGTAACTTTCTCCATTCTCCTGTAACTTCATCCCTCTTAGCCCCAAATATTTTCCTAAGAACCTTATTCTCAAACACCCTTAATCTATGTTCCTCTCTCAAAGTGAGAGTCCAAGTTTCACAACCATACAGAACAACCGGTAATATAACTGTTTTATAAATTCTAACTTTCAGATTTCTTGACAGAAGACTAGATGACAAAAGCTTCTCAACCGAATAATAACACGCATTTCGATATTTGCATTTTTCCACCTCTTCCAAAGATAAATCTCCAATTTTTATAATTCCATTTCGTACAATATTCTGGTCACGAGACATAATCATATACTTAGTCTTTTCGGGATTTATTTCCAACCCTATCACTTTACTTGCTTCAACTAGAATTTCCGCGTTTTCCCTAATCGTTTGTGGATTTTCCCCTAGCATACGAGTATTCACGTCATCCGCATAGACAAGAAGCTGATGTAACCCATTCAACTCCAAACCCTGTCTATTATCCTGACCTTTCCTAATGGCATATTCTAGAGCGAAGTTAAAAAGTAAAGGTGATAGTGCATCTCCCTGCTTTAGCCCGCAGTGAATTGGAAAAGCGTCAGATAGAAACTGGCCTATACGGACACTGCTGTAAGTTTCACTAAGACACATTTTAATTAATCGAACTAGTTTCTTGAGAATACCAAATTCAGTAAGAATATTATATAAAACTTCTCTCTTAACCGAGTCATACGCCTTTTTGAAATCTATGAATAACCCTTATACTCCCATTTTTTCTCCAATATCTGTCGAATACAAAAAATCTGATCAATAGTCGATCTATTACTAGACGTTCAAATAAAAATTTTTCAGATTTATTTTCAATGAAGAATACTTGTCTTTTTGATAGTTATTTGCTTCCATAATAATGAAACATACTCCCTCTGAATGGATTTTTTTAGGCCAAATACTTTTTCTTGAACCTATCCAACTTCAGTTTTTGAGTTTCAATGCGAAAACGCAAGTAACAATGTCAGGACGATAGCAGTAGCTATTTCAGGTCATTGTGGATTGTAGGCAAAAGTTAAAAAAATGTAAGGTTTGCTAAGCTTTCGAACAATAGCATTTTCGTATAGCTTCTGCATGTAGAACTTGAAATATAGAGCGTAAAATCATTTTATCCTACTAAGAGATCTTGCTGAAATGATCTATAGACTACAAAATTTTCTAGGCCTCTTATTTTATCAGTAAGTAATACCTTTTGATCTTTCCTTAGGAATTGTAATTTTTGCGCTCTCTCGAGCCAATACTGAAGACAATGACACATATCAATATCTACACTACACCGCCATTAAGTATATGAAAAAGACCCAACCCCACTGGGTTAATAAGTATCAAATATTTGATTTTTAATAACAATATTGTTATCTTACTTAAGTTTTGCAGTTATATATAGCAGCCACTCAGTAAATTATAGAAATGAAGAACTAAATTAAGATATTCTCTACATTTACTTACATAACCTCAAAACGTTTCACTTTCATGTCATCAATATAGCATCAATATTATGTATAATTAATGAAAAATAGACGCATCATAATATTAACTATAATAATATTTAATTTCTAATGGTAATAATGTCATCAAACCACCTCAAGTTTCGTAGATTTGAATATCCAATACACAGCTGTACTCAGAAAATTATACACTGCAGAATCAGTTTTTAATAACAAATTGAATTGAGCTCGACATATGTCGGCAATCCTGTAGGTCATGGCCTTCGTGTAATAGCCTATTGTTTATTGTAGTGTGTGTTTTGTTCTGAAATTCAATCAAGTCGGCCGTGATTCAATAAAATTAGTTCTCAAAATTGACAACAGATGGATTTTGGAAAATAGGAAAATGATGTAGGAAAATTGACATTTCACTGAAAACTACTATTTTTCCGAAAAACTTTGGGTTCCAAGGTTCAAAATGAGGGGTCATTTATTAAAATCCGTTCAGCCGTTTTCCCGTAATTTCCATTACCAGTTCAAATTATGTATATATAGATACGCACTATTCAAACAATGTGTTACAATATGGAAATCATGTAGAATGGACTTTCGCCTCTACAGAAGCAGAAATCTGTCAAATTTATTTCAACCACAATTAATATAAAACCAGAATGAATTAACGACTTCGATAACAATTAACCTTACTAGACAATTTATAATAAAGAATACAAAAACCACCTCCTCAGCTCAGACGGCTAAGGAATTTGCCTGCCAGTCTGGAGTTGTGCTCGGGTGTGGGTTCGATCCCCACTTGAGTTTTTTTCCCCCTGAGGTTTTCTCCAACTGTAAGGCGAATGTCAAGTAATCTATGGCGAATCCTCGGCCTCATCTCGCCAAATACCATTTCACTATCACCAATCCCATCGACACTAAATAACCTAGTAGTTAATACAACGTCATTAACCACTTCCCTTATTATCCCGAGTTAACTCGGGTTGCTAACATGTGTCAAAATTTATTAACCCGAGTTAACTCGTTTGAGTCCCATTGTCTACTTCATAGTGATTTTTTAAGTATGTAAGAAAATTAGTGATGTACAGTGATTCTGCAATATTAAATGACCTCTTTACGAAAATAAAAAAATATGACACTTTTTTCACAAAACTGGTAAAATATATAGTAAGGGAAGAGGTTAAATAATAAAAAAAAAAAAGTTCTTTCTGTGGCTCATATATTAATAGTTTTCTGAACAGATGAAATAACTATCTGGGGGAAAAAACATCCCATTTTTTTTTTCTTTCCTTCAGGTATAACAAATTAGGATACCAGTGAAGTCTTGCAATATTAAGAGAATTTATGTAGCACTTGCTCTATATGAGCTTTTACAGCGTGAAGTGGATTACATGAGGTGACAAATCTCTTCAGTCTCATTAATTCATTTATTTTTTTTCTTTATACATGCTCAGATTTGTTTAACTTTTAAAAATATCTGCAGCACTTCCATTCATTGGAATAGTGACATGGTAAACATGGCACTAATGCAAAGAAAGCATAATTTTCTTATATACTTAGTAACTTCTTCCAAACAGTGTATAATTCAATGGTTTGTTCTTGCAAGTTGGATAGATACATCTATCAGTAGCCTCTATGCTTTTCTTCTGTTTAAATGGAATGCAGAGGCCCTTGGCACCCATAGATGGAGCCCCAGGTTCTGCTTCCTCCCTGAAAAACAAATTACAAAAAAATGTTAAGTTAATATATACTTACTTACTGGCTTTTAAGAAACCCGGAGGTTCATTGCCGCCCCCACATAAGCCCGCCATTGGTCCTCTATCCTGAGCAAGATTAATCCAGTCTATATCATCATATCCCACCTCCCTCAAATCCATTTTAATATTATCTTCCCATCTACGTCTCGGCCTCCGTAAAGGTCTTTTTCCCTCCAGCCTCCCAACTAACACTCTGTATGCATTTCTTGATTCGCCCATACGTGCTACATGCCCTGCCCATCTCGAACATCTGGATTTAATGTTCCTAATTATGTCAGGTGAAGAATACAATGCGTGCAGTTCTGTGTTGTGTAACTTTCTCCATTCTCCAGTAACTTCATCCCTCTTAGCCCCAAATATTTTCCTAAGCACCTTATTCTCAAACACCCTTAACCTATTTTCCTCTCTCAAAGTGAGAGTCCAAGTTTCACAACCATAAAGAACAACCGGTAATAGAACTGTTTTATAATTTCTGACTTTCAGATTTTTTGACAGCAGACTAGATGATAAAAGCTTCTCAACCGAATAATAACAGCCATTTCCCATATTTATTCTGTGTTTAATTTCCTTCCGAGTGTCATTTATATTTGTTACTGTTGCTCCAAGATATTTGAATTTTTCCACTTCTTCAAAAGATAAATTTCCAATTTTTATATTTCCATTTCGTACAATATTCTGATCACGAGACATAATCTTATACTTTGTCTTTTCGGGATTTACTTCCAAACCTATTTCTTTACTTGCTTCAAGTAAAATTCCCGTGTTTTCCCTAATCGTTTGTGGATTTTCTCCTCACATACTCACGTCATCCGCATTGACAAGCAGCTGATGTAACCCGTTCAATTCCAAACTCTTTCTGTTATCCTGTACTTTCCTAATGGCATACTCTAGAGCGAAGTTAAAAAGTAAAGGTGATAGTTCATCTCCTTGCTTTAGCCCACAGTGAATTGGAAACCCATCTGACAGAAACTGACCTATACGGACTCTGCTGTACATTTCACTGAGACACATTTTAATTAATCGAACTAGTTTCTTGGGAATACCAAATGTTAAGTTAATATATTCTGTTTTAAATTACATTTCAGTCCTAATGTGCTTTGCAATCTTTTGATGTCTTTGTGAACAGTGATTACTTAAAGCTTTCATTGGTAATTGCAGATACGAGGTTCATGGAAGAAGTAAGTTCCAACTGTGTCCAGAAATGGCATGATTAGTTGGACGGGAATGAGCATGCATAGCAGTAGAGAGGGGGATGTGGAAATAATGCAGTGCAGTTTCAGTCTTGTGACGGCAGTAGTTATTGCATAGCATTAGACTAGAAGACAGTTCGAAAGGCGGTCGGCTCCTACATGCGCTGTAGCATTTTTGATATGTGACGTCACAAGCTTGTACAGTAGAACCAATCAGAATCAGTCTATAACAAGTACTTCCAGAGTTCGTTTGTTCACATCTGAGTGTTTCAATACATTGAATAAGTAAAACTAACATTTACTGTGTGCGTATAAGATAAATAAATGGAAGAAGAGACCGTGAAAAGACAAGTATTGCACAGGCAGGCGCGGAAAATAGTGTTTAATTATTTTAAAAACGTTGACGAGCAGAATGCTGCCAGCCATCTTGATGCTGGCTGCGTTGCCGATGTGCAAGAAACGATTGCAGAAGCATGTGGTGTGGGATTGAGAACAGTGCAAAGAATATTGTTAGTGAAGCAAAGAGTTTATGTTTGATGTCATGCTTACAGTAATCAACGGCTAAGGTCATTATTGTCTTTTGATAATTTAAATTCTCTCCTGCGCTATTTGTATTACACATGTGCGTGAAGTACTATGTGGCAATGTTGTACGCTGCCTTGCTCTTTCGCAGTGGCGGCTGATTGACTGAGGCAAGTGAGGCCGGGCCTCAGTCACTTGGCTTAACTGAAATCAAATTTTGTGTTTTCATATAATGTATTAGTTATTTGAAAGAAAGCATATATCGCTGTAGAAGCATTTGAAAACTTTGATGTATATAGACCTGTTTTTCAGTAAAATTTGTTCCTGAGGCCGGGATCGCTCGTGCCGGATCTGTCTTGTGATGTATATAGACCTGTTTTGCAGTAAAATTTGTTCCTGAGGCCAGAATCGTTCGTGCCGGGTCTCGCTTAATGCATTTCATGTCCTTTCGCGGGCTTTGAGTTTGCGCTTAAAACGTTGTAGCTGAGGCACATTTCGGCTGGCCTGGTCAGGTTTCACTCGTCCCATCCATGGGCCGGCCTCAAGGGTAGAGTGGGATGGGAATAGCAGTGGTGACTTGTCTTCCTAACTAGGCCATAAATAACAAAATTCCAGCTCTTTGGCAGGCAGAGACCCACTCGATTCTCTCCCCTTATGTCTCAGTTTATGACATATAAGCGAGGGTGTAGTACAGTAGTGAATGTGGGCCAATGTTGTTATGTATTTCGGGAAAATATAAACAGAAACAAATGACAGAAGTAATGCTGGTGCAGTTAATTCATTGTTAGAGTGTCCTTTTTTGAGAAGAAATAATACTGAAAGAAAACAAGTTTTAAATAAAGAGAGAGACTACCGAGATACCTACGACATCGCTGATAATTTTTCTCACACATAATCTTAAAACGAGAGTTTCTATTGCATCCTGGTATGGGCAACATAAATGGTTAAGTGGTAATGTGGTGCAAAATAAACTTCTCTTGGCCTTGTTTGTTGCTGTCAAAGAAAAATAAAAAGAAAAGAAAGAAAGGGGAATTTCAACACATATGGGTTGCTTCATCACACTGAAACAATCACTGAAACTCAGAGCATAACAGCTTATTTGGTGAGTGAAATTATTATTTTTCATTGATAATAATAATAATAATAATAATAATAATAATAATAATAATAATAATAATAATACAATAATAATGATATTAATAATATAATAACAATAATAATTAATATCATAAACAAACATTTCCTATCGGAGGCAATTAAACTAGTTGCATCTGGCCTCAGGGACCAATGGCGGGCTTATGTGAGGGCGGCAATGAACCTACGGGTTCCTTAAAAGCCAGTAAGTAAGTAAGCATCTGGCCTCACCGAGGATTTCGATCACCAGCTGCTACTGCTCTCTCGATGCAAACGCTAGCAGACTACCGCCTTCCGAATTGCCATCGACTCTAGTGGCTGCACTGATATTGTCTCCCGCCAACTGTGAGATTCTTGCAGTTATCCGATTTCTACATGCTCAGAAGCAATCTCCAGCAGAGATCCACCGCCAATTGTGCAGTGTGCATGGACTCGACATTATGAACGACAGTATGGTCAGACGATGGTGCAGGCAATTCTCTGAAGGCTGAACCAACATGCACAACGAAGACCGTAGTGGCCGACCGTCCCCAGTGACACCAGAACTGATGGGAAGTGTGCGGCAAGCAGTTTTGCAGAACTGGCGCTTCACAATTTCGGAACTCTCTGGTTAATCCCCCCAGATGTCTCACTCACTGCTGCACGAAATCGTTTCCTGGTGGCTTGTTTTTGAAAAGTGTGTGCAAGATGGGTGCCAAAGCAGCTGACAGATGAACACAAAACAAAACGTCTGGCAGCAGCATCGACATTCCTCCAGCGGTACGCAGAGAAAGGTGACGAGTTTCTCGACAATGTTGTCACTGGGGATGAAACATGGGTGTCACATGCCACTTACTCACTTACTTACTGGATTTTAAGGAACCCAGAGGTTCATTGCTGCTCCCACATAAGCCCATCATTGGTCCCTATCCTGAGCAAGATTAATCCAGTCTCTATCATCATATCCCACCTCCCTCAAATTCATTTTAATATTATCTTCCCATCTACGTCTCGGCATGCCACACCAGAAACAAAACAATAATCAATGCATTGGCAGCATAGTGATTCACCTGTGAGGACCAAATTCAAGCAGGCAATCTCTGTAAAAAAAATTATGTGCACTGTCTTCTGGGATCGACGTGGTGTCCTCATGTACGAGTTTTTACCGTGCTGAGAAATATTGTCAGACATTGCAAAATCTGAGAAGGGCGACCCAGAACAAGAGACGTGGAATGCTGACAAGAGGCATTACATTTTTGCACGACAATGCACGACCTCATACAACCAACGCCACAAGGAATTTGTTGCTTCAGTTTGGATGGGAGATCTTCGACTATCCACCCTACAGCCCCGACCTTGCTTAACCCTACAGCATCGACCTCACGCCAAGTGACTTTCATCTCTTCCGTCTCATGAAGTGCTTTCTGGCAGAAAAACGTTTCCACAACAACGTTGAGATACAGATTGCAGTCTCCTATGACACGAGAATACAAACGTTAGTGCAACGGTATGATAAATGCCTCAATAACGGTATAACTATGTTGAGAAGTAGCCAGTGAATCTCTGTAAATAGTGCAATAAATATTTCTTACTTACTGACGTTTTTGTTTTCTTTTTCGGCAATTGGAACTTACTTCCTGGATGAATCTCGTATTATAGGTATCCTACAAGCAAAACTCAGCTCGAACTCCTCGCGTCATGCATGCTATACCACTCTTACCCCCCTGCAGTAGGCTTGAGAGCATGCTGGGAACAGGAGCATACGTCATCTGCGCGAGACAGTCACACCCGCTGGTTTCTGTGCACTGAGTTTTCCTTGTTGGAGGCCTACAATAAGTCTTTTCATGTAGTGATTTATTGGAAAGGTGATTTAATTTTTCATTATCGTTATCTTCAAATGTATATCAAATAATATCCTGTAGTGTTATAATGGTAAATAAATATTGTCGATATAATCTTTGTGCCTTAAATATAATGTTTAACGAAATGTTTAGTATTTACCTTGCACTATCCTTCTTGATGAGATCCTCACAGTCAATAGCACCACAGAAAGGAGAGAGCATTAAATTACTTTTATCCACACCTGCGCAGAATTCTGCCCAATCCTTGCACTCAACAATGTGTGTGTTCAATTCCTTTGTTGCCCTGAAAGAAAAAGTATAAGATCAAATGAAAGAGTAAGTGTGATTAAAAATTATACCCAAAATTAATAAAATATTGATGACATATTCTTATTTTGACAGCAGTTTCCATGTCATCACACCTTGATCATTCTATATGTGGTGGTGGTGATGGTGGACCTATCTCAAAGTCACTTGGACTGACGGATATGCTGATTATTTATGAGATTACCTTGAAAGAAAGAACTTTGCAAGTGATGTAAACCTAATCACTAGAGCCCAGATGTTAGGTATTTATAATCTATACTAATAATAAATCTGTAGCCGAAATTTTTCTGGTAATTTTCGATTTTCCAAAAAAATTGGTGTTAACATGTATAATTAACCATACTGAAACCGAAAATCGCTTTTTTGAAATTTTTGTTTGTATGTCTGTCTGTCTGAATGTTTGTTACCTTTTCACGCAATAATGGCTGAACGGATTTCGATGAAAATTGGAATATAAATTAAGTTCGTTGTAACTTAGATTTTAGGCTATATGGCATTCAAAATACATTATTTAAAAGGGGGGGGGGGTTATAAAGGGGCCTGAATTAAGTAAATCGAAATATCTCGCTTATTATTGATTTTTGTGAAACATGTTACATAACAAAAGTTCCTTTCAAAATGATTTCTGATAAGTTATATTCTTTGAAAAATGTTGAAGGACTGATATTTAAGGATATATAAGACTTTTAAAATAACAATACAATACATTTTCACCACCACTTCAGATTATAGTGTTGTTGTTCCTGCAGTAACTCCTATGTGCAAAATATAAAATTTATTCATTCCATGGCAATGGTACATAGGAGATCGTGAATTCTTACATTTTCAAAAGAAAGAAATATAATTACATATCACTATATATGCTGTATCACTATTTAAGTTATTTGAAGGGTTCAGAATCATAGTGGGCCAAGCGCCTTTACTGAAGACGTAGAAAACAAGGCTTAAAATTAAGTTATTACCATAATTCAATGGAAACATATAGCAAGTAATATAAAGTATACACAATAAAATTAAAAGAAATGTCAATTTTCATTAAACTATGGTTGCATGTAATAACAATTAAGAAACATGTTAAAGGAATATTATTGTCATTGCAACAAATGAGTGTCTCTGAATCAAAATGATCGCATTTTAATTATTTGGATGCAATTTAAATTAAGTAACATAATAAACGATTTATCCTTCTATCAAACACGAATGTTCCCTGGATCAAACGTTCTATTTTAATTATGTAATTACTTTATATTTATTTCTAACGGGTGCAGCGGAGCGCACGGGTACGGCTAGTACTTAAATAAAACAGGCAAGCATTCTGTCCAGTGGCAGTTGACCATATTGCAATAAATTGTAGCCAGTCTATAACAAATCTAACTTGAAGCAGTATTCTATAAATACAGCAGATCCCCGATTTTTAGGTGATCTCCACTGAAAATTTTTCTGCATTTAATATTAAATTTTCACAGTCCCAGCAATTATTTTATATTAGATAGTTATTCTCTTCTAGACAACGCAATCCGAGAATGGAAACAGCGGCTAAACATTTTAAATATATCCTCTGATTATAATAGGAAGAATTTTATAATGACACTCCTATATGCAGATGACCAAGTAATAATTTCTGACAATGAAGACACACTACAAAGAGCATTATTTGAACTCCATAAAATAATTATTAATTACAATTTTGATATATCAAAAAATAAAACCAAAGCTATGGCATTTCAAGGAACTCATCCGCTAAGATGTAAACTTGTATTAGACAATAATATAATTGAACAAGTAAATACATTTAAATTTTTAGTATCATCAATATCATATATTAAAGAGGTAGATATTGGAAATAAAGTTGAAATGTTTTCAAAAATATGCGGAACAATTAAAATAACTTTAAAAAATAAAGTAAGAAAAGATACGATGATAAAATTTTATAAAACTATGGCAGTTCCTGCAGCTCTATATAGTAGTGAAACTTGGACAATGACAAGTAGAGATAAAAGTAGACTACAGACAGCAGAAATGAGGTTTTTAAGATCAGTTCTGGGAGTCACTAAAAGGGACAGACATAAGAAATCAATTACAGATTTTTAGCCTAAATGAAGGAATAGACCATCATAGACAAAAATGGCTAGATCACGTAGACAGAATGGATGAGAGAAGATACCCAAAGAAAATATTAAATTATATACCAGAAGGGAAACGAAACATAGGAAGACCAAAAAAACGATGGAAAGACCAATGAACTAATAATTTGGAGCGCGCAACAAGCCTTTGTAGGGCTTAATGCATGAAGAAGAAGAAGTTATTCGCTTTGCTGTCAAACTAGTATTTTACATTAAAAGTGTTCTTAAGCTATTTCTTTAAATCTCGACTAATGAGATAATTCAATGTGTAAAACACGATTTTTTTATAAGAGTCAACAACCTGACAGTGCTACTGCCTTGTCACTATGTACTAATGGTGTGGGCCATGCGATCCCCTTCCCTCCCCATGCCTAAACAAAGCTACGTGCCTGTGTAACCACAACTTACAGCATCAGTTGCTTCTTGTCTTTGTTGTGTTTGCTAAGGTGCATCGTGTCAGCACTACTATAGTGAAGAGACAGAACTGTTTTCACCATTACATATCACAGAAAAACAATGGCCGCAAAAAGGAAAATAATCCAAATGTGAAGATATGATGGCGAGAAGACTTGATTGGCATCCAGCTACTTTCATTTTTTAAACAAAAATATCAAAATCCTATTTAATGTCAAGCACCATTTACCTATTCTGTGTCTCCAGAAAAACGTTAAGTAGTTCAACAACAAAACTAATATTCTTTCCAAAATTTGATTCATAATATAAAAATTTCTATGATAGAGAAAAGCGACCTAATCCAATTTCTTGCCTCTCACTGCATAGCAGAAAGCAATTTATTTATTTAGGATATCAGAACAAACTTCAGTGAGACAGCACACAGCAGGGACAATGCTCTACCAACCAGAAACAAAAGACAGCTGTTACTGGCAGCAAAATTACTTTATTTCCTCAACTGAATTCTCTGTATGAAATTTCTCGAATACCACATCTTCAAAAGAATGTAATTGATTGAATTTTCATGATGCTATGTAACTTACTTGTCCAACATGCAAAAATGAATAGTTTCCAGCAATTTCTGGATATCAGCCACAACGCAGTCTCGCTGTACTGTCAGCTTTTCTCCTGTATCTCTACGAACTGCAACTACCTGCTTTTGCTTTATGTCTTTTGGGCCCAACTCAATTCGGATTGGCACACCCTGTAAAAGACAATACAATTAACTATGCTCTATTTAACCAAGAGTAGAATATAGTGAAATGCGTTATACACAGAACTTTTACAAAATACTATACAAGGTATTAAAGAAAAACTACAGATTCCACGCACAAAAGAATATATACTACAGAAATATTTCAAATAGATTACAATTTACAACTACTAGAAGAATTTAAAAAATCAGAAACAAATATTGAGAAAATGAAATTTTTAGCCTTAGAAATGATCGAAACAAGATTCTCCGCCCCGCCCCCCATAACAAATGGCTTCATATACAGGGGGGGAAGTGAAATAGCCTTCCAGATTTCCAGAGCGAATAGCTCATGTTGTATGTAACAAAAAAACTTAATAATTGAGGGGTTGGGTGCAAGAAAGGCACTTCTCTCAAACGTAAGTTTTCAGAAAATTGATGTTGAAAATTCAAACCGTAATAATGTTACCTATGCACCCCTTTACATTTTGGTTACTCATGACCTCAGTGATCACAGTATTGAACTGAAACTTGGTGATCATGTACATAACAGATCAGAGAATACAATAAAGCTTTTTACTCAAAAAGGGCACATCCTCTAAAATGCCCTTCTTGCACCCAGCCCCTCAATTATTATCATCATTTACATAAGTAAAAACTATATATCATATTGGTGAAAAATTCATAGTTTTTTTTTCTCAGGAAAAAAAAAAAAAATTAAGTAATTCGGTTTTGTAAGTTATTTAATTTTATTTGTTGAAAAATAATTTTGTTTAAAATTATGGTTTATTTAACAATGCTCGCAACTGCCAAGGTTATATCAGCGTCGCCGGTGTATTGGAATTTTGTTCCACAGGAGTTCTTTTACATGCCAGTAAATCTACTGACATGAACCTGTCGCATTTAAGCACACTTAAATGTTATCGACCTAGGCCAGGATAGAAACTCGCAACCTCGAGCACAGAAGACCAGCGATATACTGACTACGCTACCGAGGTCAAATTATTCATTGAATAATCTTATTAAATTGCACTCATTGTTTCATCTTATTAGCATAATTTCACGAAGGGCTCGTGAAATTATCAATAAAATGAAACAGCACTTGTGCAATTACTACAGATAATCGAGAGTTTGCTGCATATTTGGAATATTTACTTTTGAAATAGAAACAATTTCACGACGTAATAATTCCCACCTGTGCAGAGTAGTCTTTGTGTGTTCATGATTATATGAACTCCACTCAAAATCTATACTAATAAGATAGACAGATAGATAGATTTATTTGTTCCATAATATTCTTACATTTGCTTTACAGCATAGAATAAAGAACATGTCCAATTCTTACATTTAACAATAAAATGCAATACATATAAAATGCAAATATGAAATATGTACAGAATTAATACCTTAATAACTATAATATTTTATACAATGTAATATGTTCACCATTTAATAGTATTATAATATTTACACAGTACTGTGAAATGTCAAGAATTCATCTACAGAATAGGAAGTGTGAGATGTTAAGTAATTTTTTAGTTTTACCTTAAATAATGCAGGGTTTTGGCTATGATTCTTAATGTCTTCAGGAAGACTATTGAACATTTCTATCGCCATGTAACGTACTCCCCTTTGAAAGCATGATAAATTTGATGATAGCGTATGAAAATCATTCCTTCTGCGGGTATTTATACTATGTATGGCTGAGTTAGTTGGAAAATTTTCTTTATTACATAAGAGGAAATTTATTGTAGAGTATATGTATTGATTTGTTAAGGTTAGAATCTCTAATTTTTTTAAAAATAATCTACATGATTCTCTAGCCTTTGCTCCAACTATTATTCTAATGGCTCTTTTTTGCAATAAGAATATATTTTTACTATCTACAGAATTTCCCCAAAATATTATTCCGTAGGACATAATGGAATGAAAACAGGCAAAATATATTGTCTTTAAGATACTGCTGTTCAGAAATTGTTGTAACGACCTAATTGCGAAGCTTGCTGAGCTAAGTTTGGGGGTTATTTCTTTGATATGATTTTTCCAATTTATTGTATTATTAATATGCAAACCAAGAAATTTGGTTGTTGATGTTTCTAGTAGAGGTATAATAATAAATCTGTAAGCGAAATTTTTCTGGTAATTTTCGATTTTCCAAAAATAATTGGTGTTAACATGTATAATTAATCATCCCGAAACCGAAAATCTCTTTTTTGAAATTTTTGTTTGTTTGTATGTCTGTCTGTCTGTCTGTCTGGATGTTTGTTACCTTTTCGCGCGATAATGGCTGAACGGATTTCGATGAAAATTGGAACATAAATTAAGTTCGTTGTAACTTAGATTTTAGGCTATATGGCATTCAAAATAATTTATTTCAAACGGGAGTTATGAGGAAGCCTGAATTAAATAAATCGAAATATCTCGCTTATTATTGATTTTTGTGATAAATGTTACATAACAAAAGTTTCTTTAAACATTATTTCCGATAAGTTTTATTCCAAGCAAAATTTTGACTGATATTTAAGGATATACAAGAGTTTTAAAATAACAATACAATACATTTTCAACGCCGCCTCAGATTATAGCGTCATTGTTCCATAATTCCTATGTGCAAAATATAAAATTTTTCAGTAGGAAGAAAAAACAGATTCATTCTATGGCAGTGGTACATAGGAGATCGTGAATTCTTACATTTTCGAAAGAAAGAAATATAATTACATATAGGAGATTGTATTATTTGCTGTATAACTATTTAAGTTATTTAATAGAGCAAAAATCTGAAAATCGATATGTCACAAAGAAGTTATTGCAGGAACGAATCGATGGTTATAATGAAATTAAAACAAATGACTCCGTCTATTTAAGGCGGCCTTGACGTTTATCAATATTAATATACAGAGAATGTTAAATTTGTCTGTTTGTATGAAGTAATCTCAGAAGCTAATTTGGATAATTCCTTCACTATTTGAAATTTGTAGTTTTTCTAGATGGATGTAATACTACATATAAGGAATGAGGTAAGATGAAAATAGATCTTTACGCACAGAAAAATTATCTTCGTACACAATCCACTCTATTAATTTGGAGTGATTTATTAAAGATGCATTCAAGACTAATTTAGAAAAATGTTAAACGGATTATCATTTCATCAAAAACGGATGTTCTCTGAACCAAATGACCATATTTTAATTATTTGCATGTAATAAAAAATAAGAAATATGTTAAAGAAATTATCATTGCACCAAATGAGTGGTCTCTGGACCAAAATGATCGCATTTTAATTACTTAAATACAATTTAGATTATTTAATATTTATTATTTAGTATTTATTTATTTATTTAACCTTGTAGAGATAAGGCCGTCAGGCCTTCTCTGCCCCTCTACCAGGAGATTCCAACTACAACATGGACAATAAATTACAATATGTAACATATTAAAATATTTATCCTTCTATCAAACACGAATGTTCCCTGGGGCAGATGTCCTATTTTAATTATGTAATTCCTTTATATTTATTTCTAACAAGTGCAGCGGAGCGCACGGGTACGGCTAGTATACAATAAATTAACAATGCTCACCTTTAGCTCCCAGTGATTGAATTTCCATCCTGGAGAGTAATTATCCCTGTAATCACCTTTCACTCTGATTCCAACACCATTTAGGGCTTGCTCTAGTTCTTCACAGTTTGCTATGAGAGCTTTCCGGTCCTCATCCTTCATACCAGCATTTATGCCACATGGCACAATCACTACCTGCAACAAAACATCAACAGCATCATGTCCAACGTGTTTCGTTGTATTCAAATAAGAATTCTTTAAACAATATTTGCAGTAATACCTGGAAGCATGCAACTCTAGGAGGCAGCACAAGTCCTTGGTTATCTGCGTGAACCATTATCATCACACCTGTAAGAAAAAACAAACATCATGACAAGGGAAGAGAGAGAATAAATATCAATTACACACCAACACACATATTCACAGCCCATACACATTCCAATACAAGAAATAACTACACACTTATTTAAAAATAACGACTATAAGCTCTATATGTTATATTTTAGCACATACTAATACATATGATATTAATATAGTGCTCGAAGTAAATTTAAATTCCTTTGAGGGCTGTTGCGGTCTTTGAGGGCTGTCCTGGCGGTCTTTGAGGGCTGTCCTTCCTTAAGGAGATTCAAGAATAATTTAAAGAGTTGTGTATAAAGTGAAAATTAAAATTAAGGTGACATTCAACATTTAATTTTTTAAGGTGGCATGTATTTATCTAGCCTGACGAGTTTACTTCCTTGGTTTGAATTGTAAATTATTTAAAAATAGCGTGTAAGAGGGCCTTAGACTAGAAATGTTTAGTTTAAATGTAGTTCTGTTTATAAGTATGCATAAGAATGCAATTATTTGACTTATTTGAACTGTTGTATCAGTGAAGCGAGGTGAGTCAGTGAAGTTATGGTTTTACAGTGCAGTGAACAGTTCCGATCAGTGATAATTTATAGCGTCAATGAAATGTGTTCTATAGTGTCAGTGAAATGTGTTACAGAGTGTCAGTGAAATGTGTGCTAAAGTGTCAGTGAAATGCGTCATAGTGCCACTACAGGGAATGAGATGAGAGTAAAGTGAAAGACTATTGAAACTTATGTAGGACCTATAGATAATTATGTAGGCTGTGTTGTAAAATTAGGTGTTTTATTTTATGTTTTATTATTATTGTGTTAAATTGTATTGTGTATTCTTATTGTATAGCTTATCATTTTAACTGTGTATTGTTAATATTGTATATACCACTGCCACCAGGTGCTTGCCCACTTGCAGTGTAAATAAATACATACATACATACATACATAAACTACTCAATAAAGAATCAGTTTTAAGACTAAGGATTGTGTGAGTGTTTATATCAGACAATTGAAGTGCTGATATCAAACATGGAACTTGTCATCAACTTTGGTGTATCCAAGTTAAAGAGTGCTCCCATATTATATGAGAGACCCTTGAACGTTTAATGTGGAAATGGAAATTGTCACTTGCATGGAACATTGTAGAATTCTAGGTCTCCTTTTTCTAATAAAGTGTTTCATGCACTTCCAGATTCAGTGTTAAACACAAATTCTCAGCATCTCAAGATTCTCAGAATGAGTTTTGAGGCAGTGAAGATGACGCATTTGAATAGTATGTTACTGAGGTGTCAACTTGATTATAAATATAATTTTGTGCTTTATATAATATAATAACAAAGAATGATTACTTACTTACTGGCTTTTAAGGAACCCGGAGGTTCATTGCCGCCCTCACATAAGCCCGCCATTGGTCCCTATCCTGAGCAAGATTAATCCATTCTCTATCATCATATCCCACCTCCCTCAAATCCATTTTAATATTATCTTCCCATCTACGTCTCGGCCTCCCCAAAGATCTTTTTCCCTCCGGCCTCCCAACTAACACTCTATATGCATTTCTGGATTCGCCCATACGTGCTACATGCCCTGCCCATCTCAAACATCTGGATTTAATGTTCCTAATTATGTCAGGTGAAGAATACAATGCGTGCAGTTCTGTGTTGTGTAACTTTCTCCATTCTCCTGTAACTTCATTCCTCTTAGCCCTAAATATTTTCCTACGCACCTTATTTTCAAACACCCTTAACCTATGTTCCTCTCTCAAAGTGAGAGTCCAAGTTACACAACCATAAAGAACAACCGGTAATATAACTGTTTTATAAATTCTAACTTTAAGATTTTTTGACAGCAGACTGGATAACAAAGAATGATTACCATTTTAAAATTATTTACTATATTTATGAAAGCATGTTTTTTTAATAACTCTAATTACGTTTGTTACATCTGTGGAGAAGTTAAAGATTTTCTCTAAAACTTCCCCCTTTAAAGGGGTAGTTCCTCTAACACAAACTTAATGAGAGTTTGTACACAAACAATATATGCTCCCTGTAACTTCTGTATAAATTTTCATTAAAATCTGTTAGATAAGACAAAAGTTATTAATTTTGTCTAAAACCACCCCTATAAAATGATAGTTGCTCCTAAACAAACATAATGAGAGTTTATATATAAAAAGCATATGCTACCTGTAATTCCTGTACAAAGTTTCATGAAAATCTGTTAGGTAGGAGAAAAGTTATTGTCTAAAATCATCTCCTATAAAGACGTAATTCCTCTTACACAAACATAATGAGAGTTTGTACACAAAAATATATGCTACCTGTAACTCCTGTGTAAAATTTCATGAAAATCTGTTAGATAGAATATAAGTTATTAACTTTGTCCAGCTAGATTTGCGTTTTGACCCACTGTGCAATGTCTATTATTATTAATCCTATTCGCTGTTATAGCTAGCTTTCGAAACTGGTTTCTGCTACTTACTGTAGCTCCACAAATTCATCACAATACTGGGTGGACACCAGTCCCACATACTGGCCAAAATTTCATAAGAAAATTTTTTTCCTCATGAAGACTTGAACTAGCACTATTTTGTAATGCCAGTCCAAGGCATGATACCTTAGATCACACTTCCAAGAAATTATCAGAGAAATTGTTTTCAAACTCACCAATTGTCCTGGTTGTGATTCCCCATGAATTCTGGTAAACATATTTCTTCTCCTGAGTTTCAGGATCTTCATACACTATCTCAAACATCCGTGAGAAGTTCTGTCCTAGAAAATGTGATGTTGCTCCTTGGATGGCTCTCCCACTTGCTGCCACATACGCCTCTACTGTAGTTGTATAATCTCCACCTGCAAACTTTTCTTTCTCTGTTTTGCGACCCATGACCACTGGGATCGCCAGAAGGTCTGTATAGATTCTTGAATACAAATCTGTAGAAAAGATTATGTTTAAATAATAACAACACTACATTTCAAACAGAGGTGTAATGTCAATAAAAGTAAAGAGGTAACACTTTCCTGTTTTGTATTCATTATTACTTCGACATCATGTGATATGAATGAAATAGACTTGACAAAGACATTATAAAGTGAATGATTACTGTGACAATACTTGTAAGCACAAAATTTACTTAGTAAAATGCCAATTTAAATAATATGGAAATCTTATCTTCTACATGGCACAGGGAAATGGGAAATTTTGAATTAACATAAATGGCACCCCTCACATAAGCCCGCCATAAGTCCCAATCCTGGGCAAGATTAATCCAGTCTCTATCATCACATTCTACCTCCCTCAAGTCCATTTTTATATTATCCTCCCATCTACATCTCGGCCTCCCAACTAACACTCTATAAGTCTATATGCATGTCTGGATTCACCCATATGTGCTACATGCCCTGCCCATCTCAAACACCTTGATTTAATATTCCTAATTATGTCAGGTGAAGAATACAATGCATGGAGTTCTATGTTTTGTAACTTTCTTGATTCTCCTGTAACTTTATCCCTCTTTTTTCTTATTTTATTGAGTTATTTTATGACGCTTTATCAACATCTAGGTTATTTAGCGTCTGAATGAAATTAAGGTGATAATGCCGGTGAAATGAGTCCGGGATCCAGCACCGAAAGTTACCCAGCATTTGCTCGTATTGGGTTGAGGGAAAACCCCGGAAAAAGCCTCAACCAGGTAACTTGCCCCAACTGGGATTCGAACCCAGGCCACCTGGTTTGGGGGCCAGACGCGCTGACCATTACTCCACAGGTGTGGACTATCTCTCTTAGCCCCAAATATTTTCATAAGCCCTTTATTCTCGAATACCCTTAAGCTCTGTTCCTCTCTCGAAGTGTGAGTCCAAGTTTCACAACCATACAGAACCAGTAATATAACTGTTTTATAAATTTTAACTTCCAGATTTTTTTAGATTTTTTTGAGATTGGGGTAAAATGGCTTCAAAAGTTGATCTGATGCAATCATATATGCTGCTCCATCTGTTAACAATAACAGTACTCATTGGTCTTCAACACCATTTGGATATAATGTTTTCAATTCCGAATTAACAAAGTACGCAATACTTTTGGAATTTGCTTTCTGAAACTTCTTTTTAACATAAAAAAATGGGCTTTTCCTGAAACATTTACATCCATTTTCTATGGGTATTATAAGAACTGTAATTTCCTTATTTTCGAACGCAGAAATAAATGCAGTATTGTTGAGTGAGTAGTCATATAAAGAAAAAGGCAAAAAAGGTATATATAAAAGCAAAAAAAAGGCCAAAAAGTACTTATTAAAGCAAAAGAAGAGTGGCAAAAAAGGCGAAATCTAACTTCATCAGAATGCTTCATTTGCCATGATTTATCCCTTTAAATATGAACATTCAAATAAAATAGGCATTTTCCTAAGCATCCAGTGTCTACTGATCACGTATTTCTAAGAACACTTTCACACATTTCCACACTTTTGACTCTCTCGATCAGATTACATCCTTCCCTACTGCTTGCACCATCCTATTAACACACTTAATACCACTTTTTCGATCATTTCATTTGGACTCATCTTCTAGTAATATAATTTCAGTCCACTTGTTCGCCAATTACAATTTATCACACTTTCACCCATTGTTATTCCCTCTGTCACAATATACACATCCAATTACTTTTTAACAGGAAACAATTGGCATTCATACAGTCCTCTCTGTAGATTGAAAACTCAAAAAAGTTTCATATCCATTGTTCAAGAATTAAAACAGAAAATCAATATCCCGAATTTAAAAGAAAACTTACAAATTAAACCAAACCCTTTAACTCTATTAAATATAGAATATAATCTAAATTTAACAGAAGAAATACTGAAATCAGAAGTAAACACTGAAATACTGAAACAGTTGTCTTTAGAGACAATTAATATTAGGTACCCTCCACAAAACTGGCTTCATTTATACACCGACGGATCCTTGATCTCCAGAGAACAAGGTGCCGGTGCAGGTGTTACGTGCTGTCTCTTCTCACTTTATAGATCTCTTGGATATGGAACAACAAGTTTTGATGGTGAAATCATTGCAATACGGGAAAGTCTCAGGAATCTTCTATGCCACATCAATAAATTTAGGAATGCAGTTATATTGTCAGACTCCAAAGCAGCTATTCTATTAATAGTCTCTAAACACACACCTTCATCTCAAACAGCAGAAATAACTAAAATGCTCTCTCAATTAATATCACTCAATAAAAGAATTGTATTCCAATGGATACCATCCCATTGTGGAATCCTGGGAAATGAGAATGCGGATGCTTTAGCAAAGAAGGGCAGCACTGCTACTTACAGAGCTGTTACTAAATCTACGTATTACTCTGTGAAAAGATTTATTAAATCTACATACTTAGACTTCAACAAACAAAATTTAATAACACAATCCCAAGGGAAAAAATGGAACTCTCTGCATCAAAATCCACAGTTAATTCCCGATTTACCACGAAAATCGTCTGTAGCTGCATTTAGATTGGCAACAGGCCATGATTGTTTGGCCAAACACCTGCATAGAATTGGAATATATCAGTCCCCTAGCTGCCCATTGTGCAACTAAAACCAAGAAATGGATTCGGAACATCTCAAAATCTGTGCTTCATTGGCTGGTCATGATAATATCTTTGAAAAATATTGGAGTGCAAGAGGTCAAATGACTTCATTGTCAAATGCCTGGCATTAGAAAACAACAACAACAACTTTTTAATCTCAGGAATCTTCTATCCCACATCAATAAATTTAAGAATGCAGTTATATTGTCAGACTCCAAAGCAGCTATTCTATCAATAGTCTCTAAACACACAACTTCATCTCAAACAGCTGAAATAACTAAAATGCTATCTCAATTAATATCACTCAATAAAAGAATTGTATTCCAATGGATACCATCCCATTGTGGAATCCTGGGAAACGAGAATGCGGATGCTTTAGCAAAGAAGGGCAGCACTGCTACTTACAGACCTGTTACTAAATCTACGTATTACTCTGTAAAGAGATTTATTAAATCTACATACTTAGACTTCAACAAACAAAATTTGATAACACAATCTGAAGGGGGAAAAATGGAACTCTCTGCATCATAATCCACAGTTAATTCCCGATTTACCACGAAAATCGTCTGTAGCTGCATTTAGATTTGCAACAGGCCATGATTGTTTGGTCAAACACCTGCATAGAATTGGAATATATCAGTTCCCTAACTGCCCATTGTGCAACTCAAACCAAGAAATGGATTCGGAACACCTCAAAATCTGTGCTTCCGTGGCTGACCATGATATCTTCAAAAAATATTGGAGTGCAAGAGGTCAAATGACTTTATTGTCAAACGCCTGGCATTAGAAAACAACAACAACTTTTTAATCTTAATAAGGAGGTCATCTATTCTTTCCTTTTTTCTTAATCAATAGAGAATTAGGTGGGAAGAATTGTTAAACGAAAACTGCACCCACAGCAGAGCATAGCACTCTAGCTAACAGCGCTCACAGACAATTTTCGTTACATGCCTTAATATGCCAGTGTATAATCCATCAGGAATAATACACACACACATTAAAGACAATACCTGTACTGTACTGCAACTCCAAGAAACAAGTACATACCGAGGATGGTAAGAACTTCTTCCTCAGCATCTGCCATGGATGCATGAGCTGTATGTCCTTCCTGCCACAGAAATTCTCTTGTTCTGAGGAATGGCTGAGGATGTTTGAATTCCCATCTCTGCAAAACAATTCAACAATACAAAATTCTAATCTTACAATGATAAGATTTTTCCTCCCCTTAACATTAGCACAAAAATATACATTTCTGCCATTCTTTGATTTTGGCATGCCATTTGTCTGTCTTAACATACTTATTTATGGCTTTTAAGGGGCAAATCGTAAAACAGTGAACGCTAAGCTCCGCCCACGACCCCTTTCCACTTTTCCCCTATAAGCTCACCACACACTCTAGCAGGAAAGGGTGGAAATAGGGGTTTAGGGTGGGGGTGACATCTAGTGGAGGAAAGTGGAACAAAAAGAGTGGATGCGGCATCTACGAAGCAAAAGAGGAACTTCGTCCTGTCTCCCTCTGTCTCTCCAGCCTCTTCTTCTCTCTTCCTTGCTTGATGTCTCTCTCTCTCTTTTTATGACTTTGCAGAAGGTAGGACTCGATCCGTGTATCTTCCTAACGAAACACATGCACGCACGCTTTGTGGTTACGCTTTAGACCTCTCGGCTACCGAGTAGAAGGTGGTAGAAGGGAAAATGAATCTATTTATGTTTGGGACAATGACCGAATAGCGTGGGTAGAAAGTGGCGGGCTTGTGAATTTAGCTTGGTAGGGGTTGACTGCAGGGGTGGCATAAGTGTTAACGCGCGCTGGTAGAGCTTCAATGTGTCCATGTCCAGCTTCGAGTACAGACGGAATTACGTGTTGTGATGAGCCGTCACATGGCGGGTCCTGATTACAGCAAACGAGGCTCTGGTGACTATTGTGTTACTTCGAGGACAGTGCAAAGTTAACAGATGAGTGTTGTTTTATTCAAAGAATGTGTTAGTTCGAGGAAAAAACGTATATATGAAACGTAAATATGAAATACGTGCGAGGCGGTAGGCAGTGATCCACCGAAGGGGGGCAGATAGTAGAGAGAGAGCAGGCGAGCGAGGTGCCGAGCGGCGAGGGTGGGGATAACTTCCCCTACTGGCGTTCGCTGTTTTACGATTTATCCCTTTTAAGGAATCCAGAGATTCATTGCCGATCTCACATAAGCCCACCATCGGTCCCTATCCTGTGCAAGATTAATCCAGTTTCTATTATCATATCCCACCTACCTCAAATCCATTTGAATATTATCCTCCCATTAATGTCTCGGCCTCCCCAATGGTCTTTTTCCCTCCGGCCTTCCAACTAACAGTCTATATGTATTTCTGGATTCGCCCATTCGTGCTACATGCCCTGCCCATCTTAAACGTCTGGATTTAATGTTCCTAATTATGTCAAGTGAAGATTTTTTTAATTATTGAATGATTTTTATTTGTATGCAATACCTTGCCAATTCAACATGCACATGGCATATAATCATTTTCACCAGAGAAAAAATGGCGACGCTATTAATTGTGGATAGAGAAAAATAAGAAACAATAATTTACTCAAAATGGGCTGTAATATGATCTCTCTTCTTTTTTCAATGTCTCTCTTCAAAAATTTGAAAAACTTCTTTAGACAAAACTGTCGTGACTACCAGTGCATTCCTGTCAAGTGGAGGCATGAAAGGGAAAATGAGATCACAGACAAAGTCGAAGCCTGTGAGGAAGCAATAATTGCAAAGGAACTTGTAAACTGAATGTTTAAATTATTAAGACTCTATTTCCCATTACCTTATACAATGGAGGAAATGAAAGTGGATGATGTATAAATAATAAAGAGTAAGATTACCCTTTGGCTTCAATACGAGAGAAATTCTGTTATCAATCCTCAGTTAGAGCTTAACAATTCAAATTATACTAGAGATTTAAATACCAAAAAAGATTGATGTTTTGAAAAACTATTTAATAATAATGAAACTATTATCTATCTATCATGGTTATATGAGGAAGTTGAAGTAGACAGACAGAATAAGAAATGAAGTTGTGTTGGAAAGAGTGGGTGAAAAAAGAATGATGCTGAAACTGATCAGAACGAGAAAAGGGAATTGGTTGAATTACTGGCTGAGAAGAAACTGTCTAATGAATGATGCACTGGAAGGAATGGTGAATGGGAGAAGAGTCTGGGACAGAAGAAAATATCAAATGATAGACAACATTAAGATATATGGATCATATGCGGAGACTAAGAGGATGGCAGAAAATAGAAAAGATTGGAGAATGCTGGTTTTGCAGTCACAGACCTGTATGTATGTATATGTAGTATCTTGGTTTGCTCTGTCATTTTAAAAGTTGGGTGAACTAAGTAAATAAATAAAATAAATGTTAAAAGAAAACCTCTCACTTCACTTGAAAGTTGGCTGAAATTATAGCTTACGATGACTGCAGAAACATCTGAATCAAATACATGAGTCTTAACACTGGAGCACATTTTTTTTTATTTACTTCAAATGACCATTCAAATTTTATGCGATTTTTTCGGAAGCACTAATATGTGCTGCTATCTTACTTATTGGCTTTTAAGGAACCCGGAGGTTCATTGCCGCCCTCATATAAGCCCGCCATCGGTCCCTGTCCTGAGCAAGATTAATCCAGTCTCTACCATCATATCCCACCTCCTTCAAATCCATTTTAATAACATCTTCCCATCTACGTCTCGGCCTCCCTAAAGGTCTTTTTCCCTCCGGCCTCTCAACTAACACTCTATATGCATTTCTGGATTCGCCCATACGTGCTACATGCCCTGCCCATCTCAAACGTCTGGATTTAATGTTCCTAATTATATCAGGTGAAGAATACAATGTGTGAAGTTCTGTGTTGTCTAACTTTCTCCATTCTCCTGTAACTTCATCTCTCTTAGTCCCAAATATTTTCCTAAGAACCTTATTCTCAAACATCCTTAATCTCTGTTCTTCTCTCAGAGTGAGAGTCCAAGTTTCACAGCCATACAGAACAACCGGTAATATAACTGTTTTATAAATTCTAACTTTAAGATTTTTTGAGAGCAGACTAGATGACAAAAGCTTCTCAACCGAATAATAACAGGCATTTCCCATATTTATTCTGCGTTTAATTTCCTCCCGAGTGTCATTTATATTTGTTACTATTGTGCCAAGATATCTGAATTTTTCCACCTCTTCGAAGGATAAATCTCCAATTTTTATTCCGGTTAAAAATTATATTACTGACTTAACTGAATATGCTCCTGAAGAAATGTGTCAAAGAATCCCTCAAGCTCAATACATGGATAGATATATAATAGGATGCAAAACTGCGGTCAGCACCATCTGATGGCAGGGGGCTCAAATAAGATGATCAGCACCCGAGGTTATAGGTGGTGAACATTAGAACTACATGTTGGGTACATTACCCAGAGTTCTCTATTTATTTGTTCGCTCGAGATGTTGCTCGAGAAGACAAGATGGCAGCCAGAAACTTACTAATAAGTGAACATAAAGTGATACTACGTGTGTGTATAAGCAGTGTATGTTAAACAATGATGTTTACGGACGTGTTGTTGAATGTATTGTAAAGTAATAGTAGTATAATAAAATGAACTATCTAAGTAGTTTTTGCAGACTTTTCCCAAATAATATAATACCAATTATCTAACCTTTTGCTTTATTTTCTGTCTCTGTCTGGTTATATTTTAATTCGATAGTGTAAAATAGATCGTCTCTTTTATCTTCCTGTTGGCTCTGGTAAGAATTTTCAGTGGAAGATGCTGTGAGGAATAAAAATGTAAATGTTTTATTTTAAATTGGGATGGTTTGAGAATAGAGATGAGGGAGGGAGAGAGGGAATACTTTCTGCGTAGTTTAACATTTTTGTCACTAGGTGCGCTGCTAAATGCATGGAGTAATTAGTTTCTATTTTTGCTACTTGGTGCACTGCTAGATGTAATAAGTTCTCCACCACCCAACAGGTGGCAGCAAGATCAATTTCTACATTAGCACCTCTAGCATGTGTTACAGGAAACTCAGTAAGTTTCGCATCCTGTTATATATTTATCCATGCCCATTATCTCAAAATTGAATATTTAGTGACTACAGTGATTGGCTTCTGAGTCATCCATATTTCCAACAACCTGCCCGTCTTTCCATTTTCATTATATGCACTAATAACGGAGTTTGTCTATGGCACTGGACTTTTGAATCACCCTGTATAAACGTACCACTACGTTATTCCACTGGTTCAGCTTCAAAGGAAGATCTCGGTGGGACTGGATCCACTTGGCATAGGCAGGATACATCACTGTCTCGCTGGTTGGACGAACAGCTATGGGCTCAGCAAGGTCCGAATCACCAGATTTCGTTACCCAGGCAACCTGTATTCGTGAATGTAAGCAAATTTATAAAATCACAATAATAATGTTAATAGCTTTCATACTTACACAGTTACAGAATTCACTTATATTTCTACACGTACAATCATATTACTTATTATAAACATTAACGCTAGATGTGGAGGTGTTTTCCCTTAATAAAATGCACAGTTAGAAATCCCCTGTTGCTCTTTCTTACCACGAGTTAGTCATAGAATTTTTTTTAGTTTGTTATTTAACAACGCTGTATCAATTACTCAATTATTTAGCATCGGTGGAATTGCTGATAGCGAGATGAGGCCGAGGATTCGCCATTTGATTACCTGATATTCATCTAACAGTTGGGGAACACCTCGGAAAAAACCCAATCAGGCAATCAGCCCAAGCGGGAATCGAACCCATGCTTGAATGCAACTCCAGATAGGCAAAAGCCTCAGCTGACTGAGGTATGTAGAGCCTGGATTTTATGTAAATAACATATTCTGTTCCTATATATGTAGCTCAGAGAAGAATAATCAGAGAACCACACTAAAATAGTCCTTATTCCGAAGTTTTAAATTACATGTTTTTACGTATTTTGATGAATATTACATATTTTTAAGTGTACTGCTTACTTTGAAAAATATCATCTCAAACAGCACAAATAACTAAAATGCACTCTCAATTAATATCACTCAATAAAAGAATAATTGTATTCCAATGGATACCATCCCATTGTGGAATCCTGGGAAAGGAGAATGCGGATGCTTTAGCAAAGAAGGGCAGCAATGCTACTTACAGACCTGTTACTAAATCTACGTATTACTCTGTGAAAAGATTTATTAAATCTACATACTTAGACTTCAACAAACAAAATTTGATAATTCAATCCCAAGGCATCATAATCCACAGTTAATTCCCGATTTACCACGAAAATCGTCTGTAGCTGTATTTAGATTGGCAACAGGCCATGATTGTTTGGCCAAACACCTGCATAGAATTGGAATATATCAGTCCCCTAACTGCCCATTGTGCAACTCAAACCAAGAAATGGATTCGGAACACCTCAAAATCTGTGCTTCAGTGGCTGGTCATGATAATATCTTTGAAAAATATTGGAGTGCAAGAGGTCAAATGACTTTATTGTCAAACGCCTGGCATTAGAAAACAACAACAACAACTTTGAAAAATAACAGAAATAAATGCAAATGAAGAGTACAAGAGAAAAACAAGTTAAAATTCTCTTAAGGGTGATGTCATCTTCTAATTCAGTATATTACTGCAAAATTTATTGCTGTTCTAATGAGAAAGTAGGAAAGGATGATTGTATCCGTGGTGATAATTCTCCTTTCCCAGTTTTGATAAGAAAAATACTAAAGTTTGCAGTAATATACTGAATTAGGTGATGACATCACCCTTATGAAAATTGTGACTTTGATTGTTTTTCCCCTGTACTCTTCATATTTTTTATCATTTTAGTCTCGATTTCCTCAATTAGTAAGTGTTTAGGAATTGTTCATATTGCCTGTTCCTCTAGTCTCGTGCACGCATCCAATATTATACTGTATGGGCTATTCCATATGAAATCGATTAGTAAAAAACCTCGCATTTTTTTTATACCCTAATTTTTTCCCTACTTATACAAGGTGCTGAGGGGAGTGCATTTTCAAAAATATACTATCGAAAGTCAAACGGTTTTCGTATTGTTGAGCAACAAATTTAGCGTATTTTATAAAAACAAGCCTTTTTCAGCGCTCAGAACTCTGGAACCATTTACTGCAGAACATTGAACGAGAGCTTATTTTGAAGCTGACAATTGGTAGGTTATGTTAAGAAGTAATCCTTATTTTTATTGAGACAGATAATCTGATTTTACTTACTTTTAGGCTTTTTGCCTATTTGTAAAAATGTAAAAAAATATTGAGAAAAACCTTGCATTATTAAGAGGGATTCGGCATTGTTTGCTTAGTGTCACGGCAATAAGTTTCAGGGGTATTAAATAAATTATTTTCACACGCCTGGACTTGAACGGCGCAGTACCACACGCACTGGCCGAAATATGAAGATAACTGAGCGTTGGGTGTCATTTTACTCCTGTGTTTATGAAAACCTGTGATAAAGCTAGCCCAGCTATGTGCTACTAGACATGTCATGTGTTTATGTCTCCTGGCCTTGCTTGTCTCGGCTAGCTTCTGCCTCACAGTCAGCTGGTTAGTTCACGCGCGTACTATTTATTTTCTTTATTTGATTTTTCAATACTTTCTTATCAACGGTGCACCAGTAAAAAATATGTGTTTATTTATACTTCCAATGCAGAATCTAACCATATATTTTAAAATTATTTTTTCGTGGGCAAAGGCGTCTTAATTAAGAAAAATCTAAATTTCTCCATTTCCATAAAAAGTAAGAAAAACTGTTTACACGTCAATATAAACTTTAATTTCTCAGCATCAAAATAAACCATGATTTTGATCATTGGGTGAAAGGGTTTCGGAGCCACAACAGTTTAAAGTTACTAATTTTATGAAAATACGATAAATTAAAATATTTTTAATTTAAACACTATGAAGTTCTGATGCCTCAAACTTTGCACAAAGCATTGTATCACAGTTCTCTACGTACAAAAAAAGTTTCATTGTATTTAGAAATTGTAAGGTCAATTTTCTCTATATTTCGGTCGATTTGAGATGGAATAGCCCGTATAGTTACAAAATTATGAGTTTATAATCATGGAATGTTTCTGTGGACACAGTGTATATTATTTTTGCATCAAAGTACAGTAGAACCCCGTTTATCCACCACCCTATTAACCGATTGGCGGATTATCCGATTATCTTTCTCTCGCTCGTTTTTTTTTTTCGCTACAGAAACGTATGAAGTTGATACTGTTGTACGCTATATTAGTATGCGTATTTTTTTCTAGAGTGTTATTACAAACATTTACACTTAGGCCTACACAGTTTTGGTCTACTGTTCGAGTTGCTGTACTCTATTACTTCTATATAAAATGTTTTACATGAGTTAAAAAAAAACGTGTTGTGCTAAATGTCGAATAAAATCCAAATAATTAAGTGGTTGGGGAAAGAGAAATTGTGAGTCATCTCGCATCACGATATGAGACTGATGTTACATCTATGAGCGATTTAATAAAAATCAAGGGTAAAGGGTATACAGTATGTAAATCTACAACATGAGACCTTTACTATTCCTATCATTCCACTGACAGCCATTAAAAGGAGTTTCTTTTATCTCTTAAAAACACGTCTTTGACAACCGAACTTAAATTAATGAACTTCTGATTCACTACCTAGCGTATTAAACACAAGACCACGGAGAAAATACCCAGTGTTATTCACTTAATTTACGAAAATATTTTATGGTACGGATTATCCGATTTTTCGATTAACCGTTCAGTCAACCCCCTTCATTACCGCGGATAATAGAGGTTCTACTGTAGATTCAGATTCTACAAAGAATGAACAGCTTTTTATCATGTTTATAGTTTGTATATCCCTTAGAGAGCTGTCGTCATCCTCACTGTTACCATCGTAGTAGTCGTCATCGTCATCATCATCACCACCAATATCATCATCATCATCACCACATCAGTGTTGGGCCTAATGATCCGTTACAGTCTCCTTCCATGGTATTCTGGATCTCTCTGTTCACATGTTGAAGTCAGTTTTGTCTGTAATGCTTAAGCAACTAAAGAATTAAAAGTAGATTCAATTACCCAGTACATAGAACAATACAGACTGAACTGTCAGGATGCCCTCCAACCGCTTGCCAAAACTGATCTTATGCCATACTCCAAGAGGCTGAAGGAACTTGGGAAGACCTAAAAAGCACTGAATAGAAACTGCAACTACTATACTGTTTTCGCAGTAAGAAAAATCCTAATGTAAACATAAGCACGTTGCTGTCATACCCGTGATTGGCTCCCAGTCGAAACACTCACATGACGCAGGAAAATATAGTTCGTATTTGGAAACCACAATGTTGTATTATTTGAAAATAAAAAATTGAATTCTAGTTGTTAAATACGATGAAACATTTAACTTCACTCATGTGTAAAACGGTATGTAAAAGAAAAGCTACTTTTATATTTTGTTATGTACTATGAACGCGGATGAATACCAACAGTAATACCGAGGTAGTCTGTTCTTGTAACAAGCTGGCGTCACTTGAGCTCGTAGTTGTTCACGTAAGCACGTGGTACTGAAGTATGGATTTTGCATTCTCAACTGTCCATTGTGAAAACATGAGACTTAAAAATAATTTAATTATAGTGATTATAAAATAAACGTTTCCTAAGCAAACGAATGCATAGTAGTGAGGTTAGGCCTACTTGACGAGTAACGGGAAATGTTTAACATGAAACAGAATGTACAACAGTAGGTGGGAACATGTACTGAGAATCTATGGCCAATGAAGCCTCATGTGCTATTGTTTACATTAGGATTTTTCTTACAGCGAAACGATTATAAGTCTAATACGTGAATTGGTGGTGATGATGATGATGATGATGATGATGATGATGATGATGATGATGATGATGACTATAGGAATTATTTGGTGCTTGGGTAAAATTTTCTGATTTATTTTGTGGTCAAATAAAGTATACCCAGCAGTCCTTCTTAAAATTGTTAATGCAAAATTTGTCTTTCTTTTTTTTTTTTTAGTAGGTTATTTTACGACGCTTTATCAACAGCTTAGGTTATTTAGCGTCTGAATGAGATGAAGGTGATAATGCCGGTGAAATGAGTCCAGGGTCCAACACTGAAAGTTACCCAGCAAAAAATTTGTCTTAGAATATTTCTTAAAGATCCTAGTCAATCTGTTTAGAAGTAGACAATAAACATCGATTATCTCCGACCTTGAAAAAACTAACCTCAGGAGAAAAGTCAGCTATGTGAGATTTCTCTTTTTCTAACATAGCTCGTGATACGAAGAGAGGGAAATAGCAGTTCTGTACGCCTATTTTCTTGATTTCTGGATCCATGTAATCCTTGATAGCTTCCCAAATAGCATATGACCATGGCCGCAAGATGTAGCAGCCACTCACGTCATAATATTCAATCATATCAGCCTTTGTTAGCACCTGCAATGACACACGGAATATATTTATAAACATACACAATTATTGAAGTGTGTGCGGGAACATCTTGATAATCCACATAATAATAATAATAATAATAATAATAATAATAATAATAATAATAATAATAATAATAATAATATATTTATTTTGCGAATAACTGTAACATAAAATATAATATAAACAGATAAAACTTTAGCTCATCCCTGAATGAGTAGAACTCGTGCTCAGGGGCGGACTCTTGAATTTAAATTGAGAAGTATACAATACAATTTGGCCTATGTCTACTACACAATAAGAATATATAAATTTAAATTTACAATTTTTCACTATTTATAAAACCCATGCATAACTTTTTAAATTTAATACCAGAACTATTAGAACTGACAAGATTAGGATATTTAAATATAAATTTGATATATATTCTGGGCCTAAATATAAATATAAATTTAGCTTCCCTTATGAAAAGGTTGCCAGATTTGACAAAGCGTATTACATATAATTTGGAAACACACCTAAAAGGTAAAATGATATACATTTGAAACGGTTAGGGAATCGAATATACAAAATGTCAGAAAAATTTGCACCTAAGTAGCATTTGTGCTCATTTACAGTTAAGAAAGGGGGGAAAAAATATCATCAGATAGTTAGAATGAGTTACTATGACTAAATACTGTAGCAGTGTTGCATTTTGGTTCAAACGATCTTAAAGAATTCATACCTTTTGTGTCATAACTATGAGAAGAGAATTCAAAATTATTTCGATTTTTATGTATGAATTTTATCAATACAATATAATAAATTTGTTTTATTTTAAGAACATTAAAGTCTAAAAACAATTTTTGAGATGAAAAATCAATAGGTTTATGAAGGCATATTTTAAATTATTTTCTTCTGTAATAAATAAAGTAGCCTAAAATTGGTTTTAAATAAGCTACCTCATTCTGTAATTCCATACGTATTTACCGATTGAAATAAAGTTCATTATGCAAGTGAAAGAGTGGGGGGGAAGGGGTGGAAGCAAAGAGGAAGAGAAAAAAAGAGAGGATATTTATATTTTAATTATACAGGAAGTATGGTTACTATAGATATAGGAAATAGGCTTAATTTGTGTAAATTTATTTTGTGCGAGAATATGCGTATTTGCTTGGTTTCCGCACAAAGCCAATCTGCGGAAAGTCTAAAATTCCACATTCAGTATTCCCAACCTAACACATACAACAATTTCCCTCTTCTTACCACTTAAGTGACACATTGATTTTACTGCTTTAGGCTTTTAACATATTTTTTAGAGACGTTTAATATAGTAATAATTATAAATTGAAAACTTACCACTGCAATTTCACCTAAATTGCACTGTTAAATTATTGTTTTTAAATATTTGCAAAAATTAAGTAAACTCTACAACTCCACTAAAGTTACTGCATTCGTGATGCAAGTAACATTAAGGAAGCCGTGAAAAAATCAACAAGATTCCAGACTCATCATGGATGGGAGGGGGGGAAAAAAGACAGATGTATATCACGGCCTGCTGGAGTATAGTAAACACAGAAAACATTTTAAAGCAACAATGTTGAAGATAGATATTTTTGTTTTGCAAATTTGCCGTCATTGAACAGAAACCAAGATGGAGATTCCATTGCAACTAATTAGAAATTCCTCTTTCAGGTATGTAATAAACGATCTTCGCACAAAATAATGTATGATACACGAGCGGTATGTTTTCTTTCAATTCTCGGAAATTAAAAAAGCTCAACTACGTTTCACTTTTCCAAACTTTTCGTCGAACATGAAAACTTAAACATACTGCTCTTGTAACGCATATTACTATTTTAACACTGTATTCAATACCTGTTACGGATTTGTTCAAAGTTAAGTGCTTAAATAGGATATTTTATTTATGCAGTATTTTGATTTAAATGCAAAAAGATAATATCCCAATCATAAGATATTTCTTTCCTACGCCTCTATATATTGTGATCATCAGAGACCGGAACTTCGCAGAATGCCTTTTTAAGTGTGTTAAATCTATCTTCATTTTGAAAGTAAATCTGTACAAATTATACCTTTGTGATTGAAACGTCACAGTTTTATGTTGCCCTTTTCTGCCTTTTTTAATATAAATGCCTAATTAACAAAATAAATGTTTTTTTTGCCTTTATTTGATTATTTATCTATTATTTATTAATTTATTATTAAAAATTGCCTACAGGTATATTTTAATTTATTTCTATAACCGCTACAATGAAAGTGACTTCACTGAATGTATATCATTGTCTTTCAGTCTCTTCATATTCTCTTTGCAACAATGAGTGATGCTGTGCAAAAATGTATAACAGTAAGCGTTTTAACTATCGCTTGTGTTTATTTGACAAGGCAACAATGAGTGTGGGTCTAACATTATTTTTAAGGTTATTTTTTTTAAGTTTTCACTGCGACGTTGTTGTAGCTAGCAGCAAGATGCCAAAATTCAGTGTTTCTTTACGCAGTAAATTGCAAAGTTATGTTAATACTTTTGGATCTGACGTATTTTGTACTGACGGTGAAGTACTTACACGCAAAATATGTGAGTAGTCAGTGAACTACGAAAAGAAATACTTCATATCGCAACATATCAGTACAACCAAACACAAAAATGCACTTTCTAAGGCTACTGGGAAGAAGATTTATTTGCTTCCAACAGTAATTGCAACATCGAGTCGAAAATCTCAATTTGCATTCGACTTATGTAAAGCTTTTCTTGCTGCAGAAATCCCTTTGTGGAAAGTGCAAGGTTGTGGGTCTAGTGCAAAGTTTTTGTAATTGCCTTTTATTGTGTATTTTAGCTATTTATAATCCCTTTTTGCCTGCCTATTTTAGCTATTTATGATGCCTTTTTGCCTGCCTATTTTAATGATTCATAATGCCTAAACTTCCGGTCTCTGGTGATCATGTTGATAATAATGGTCAACACCGTATTTAGATAGTGCAATGTCCATGGGCTCGAAAAGTTTTGCGCTCCAACCAACAAACTTCTGCAAATCTTAGAAATTTAGCAGTTGAACTGTAAAAAAGAGGCACATAACAATAATTTAACACATTATGATAATAATTTAACATATTATGCTACTATCTAAAGCAGGTACCTGCAAAGTAGGAAAATATCGAAAATTTATTCTCAGCTTGATTTTTTTCCCAAAATTTTGCCACCTCTAATTTATCATTCATGTGGCCCATGTATAAAATATGGGCCTCATAATGGTTATCAATACTTTTTCTTTGTGCTGTAAGTTTTGGGTGGTTTAACATGTAATTCCATATCTACTGTCTAAATGAAACGAACTTACATTTACCAGATAGAATATTCATGACAAACTTGGTAGTACAGTTTTCACTCTAAGACAAAATACAAGTTATCAAGCAAATCTAGTCATTCATATTTGCCTTTGGTGTCTTTAACTCTCCTAACTGCCACCCCACAAATTAGCATGCAGTTTACAAGATCCACTGTCCAGTCCTTGTAACTTAGTTCTCTATTACAGTGAAACCTCTCATTTACGGACATCGAAGGGCCGCAACAATCTGTCCGCATCTGGGAGGTGTCCTCTATTGGGAGGGAGGTTTCCAAATCTAATAGTAAATTTATAACATGCATTATGTATCCCTTCATGCTTTAAATGAAATGTATTACTGTAGTTTAATTCTAAATATAGTATACAGTATTACAGTAAATTCTTTGGAACTCTGAACTGCAGTAGATAACACTGAAAAAGGAGAATACAGTACTGTGCCACGCAATTTTATTCTAGGTCTACAGTTATGCAGTACTCTAATTTACAGTTTTCAACTTAACCTTTACGTTCAGGTGCCATGTCTCTCGAAACAGAACAACTGATTGAAGTGAAGAGAATAATCCTACTAACCCTATCATGTGTCGAATACAATTTCACGATCGCGGAAACCTTGGACCCATCAGACAGGTTAAATTTTATAACTTTGTTTATCCACCCGCTTCCAGCTAACAAGGGGTAGCCGGCTGGGCTAGTGGTAGCCTACGAGACCGTTATGTTGTTTCATGTTAAGGAATTTCTGTACAGTTCTCAAAACTATTTTTTCCATTATTGTAACACATTAGGTCTTGAAATCCAAGTTCTGTCCGCAGTCAGGAGGTAAAGCAAGCTTTGGGACTGTGAAACAGCTGTCCCTGTCCGTGTCTGAGAGTGTCCGTAAACGAGAGTTAAATTTATCATTATTTCTATATTATTTCAGTTGGGACATAAAAATCTGTCCGTATATGAGGAGTGTCCGTATCTTGGAGGTGTCCGTAAGGAGAGGTTTCACTGTATTACATATCGCAATCTTGTGAACTGGCTTAGAAATCTTCCCAATGGACACCACATCCATTCAACTATACTTGGTGTCATTCTTAACTTTTAGTGCCTAATGTTCCAGACTCTAATTATAACTTTTCTAAATCTTATTTGCATGTTGTGAACTGTGTCAGAAAAATAAGTCAAAGTTATTACCTGCGAGTACCATTCTGAAAGATTTTCTTCCTTCTTTGCTTCCAGTCCAAGACGAGTCTGTTTCTTCAGCCCTCCTTGACTTTCAAGTTTTTGAACCTGTCAAATCACACCACATAAACTTATGCAATGTATTGATATGGACGCTATTAGTTAGTGATAAAATGACTAAAAGCCAGTAAGAGATTGATTGCCTGCTAGTGAAGCTTATTGTGATAGTTACAATTGCTTCATATGACAAATGTAAGCAAAGAAGTCAATTAATACTGTAGTAGAAGAGAAAGCCTTATGGCACAGATGTTATTTATATAATATAAATATTTTAATCAAATTTCTAAACTCACAATTAACTCAAATACCTTAAGTGATTACAATATTTTGTAAACAGATTTGAAATTAGCTCGAAGATTTCACATGAAAATCCGTCATTAACAGACAAATGTTTGTCATGCTGTAAGCAGCAAAAAAACTTATTTAACTCACTTTAAATCGGAAAACAATAAAGATTTTGAGTTGAGACAACTTTTAAAAGTAATTTCCATTTATTCTCAACATTTCATTTGCTTTGACTCCCCAATCTAACATGAAAAATAAAAAAAGTTTGCCACTGACCAACTTTTGAAGGTGTGTCTATTATGTACAGATCACATCGAAGTTAGTATTTTTTTCCTGACTTTTTATAAAAAAAAGATTTTGATTTTGAATTATTTTATCTGCTTTCCTTACACACTAAACCTATCAATCATAAAAATTACAGCGCAATTGACTATCACAGGAGTTATGACATGAAATGTTTTAATGGAGCAGGAAATATTATTTCTTGTCTCTTAGGCTGGTATTCATAGTCGACACTTTATATCACCCCTTTGCAAAGTGACACTTTTGATGAAAGTGGCTCTTTCATATTAGTAGCATTCATAGACGATTGAAGAAGTGCAGTTTACAAAGTGTCACTTTACGCAAGCAAAGTGTAGAGCTACAATTTGGTTGGTAACAGAAGTCCCACAATGCCTTTCAAAACAAGTGAACAAACAATAACAAACTAATGTGTAACCCACAGATTACAATGCTTGTGGCCTAATTGATTGCGCGAGAAAGAAAATATATATTTAAAGTTGTTTTATTTCAGTTTTTAGTTTTTGTTGCCAATAGTTTAGATTATTTCAGTCAGTTCAGATATATAATATTTTATTAAATAGATAGGTTAGGTTTTGTACAGTACGTAGCTGATCCATTGATTTATATAGTTAGATTAGGTTTTGTACATATCTTTTTCATTGATTTATATCGTTAAGTTAGGTTTTGTATGTATCCGTTCCACTGATTTATATAGTTAGGTTAGATTTTGTACATATCTTCTATTGGTTTACATAGTTAGGTTAAGTTGGACTGAGTAGGTTTTACTTATTTATATATATATATATATATATATATATATAGTTTCCATTATTGCCTGATCTTCAGGAATATTTTGAATGCCAAATTTTTCTACAATGCAAAACAAAATAGGCCTAAAGGTATGAGATCTCTTTACATGGTGAGGTTATGACTGCACGTGAACTAGACACAGTATCTCAGCAGAAGCAGCCATTTCAGATGTATTGCTTACTGTCATGAAAATATATATTATCAATACAGTAATGATTATATCAACATCAAGATACATTTTATCTCAAAATACAGGTAGTCAACAAATCAAAATCATTTAACATCCAATATAATTATGGAATCTGGTTAGAAAGTAGGCACGTGAAGTCTCTCAATGCTAATTTAAGATAGTTCCGCCTACAAGAGATTGAAGTTAGTTTAATATTAAAGTTAAAAAATTAGTTTCAGTAATAAAAATAGGTTATATAGACATATCTACTTAGATATCA
Organism: Periplaneta americana; assembly: GCF_040183065.1. Lineage (NCBI taxonomy): Eukaryota > Metazoa > Arthropoda > Insecta > Blattodea > Blattidae > Periplaneta > Periplaneta americana. The sequence continues at coordinate 17,021,319 of NC_091129.1, forward strand.
CTTCATTGAATTGAGGTTATAAATATACGAATGTTACTACAGAAATACCTTAACTATAATATTATAGATATTAATGTATGATACATATCTGTAGCATAGAATTTTAATGCAGTCAATAACTGTATTATTGGAGGCACTGGAAAACCTCTATTATTCCATTTTGAATCTTGCGTACACTACTTTTAACACTTGAATGTAATTAATTGATTAACTAGTGGACTTACTCGTGTTCATCATGTAAGATTTGTGTGGCTTACAGCTGTTTTAGTGCTTCACACACCATCCTCAGAGCCTACTAGATCCCAGCATCATCTCGAACTTCTCTGCCTGTTATGTGGGTGTGTTTGATTGTTGAAAGGTGTTGAAGAGTGGAGTCAAATAGTGTGTGTGTACTGAAATTGATCTGTGTGTTGAGAATTTGATCGGGATGTGTTTTAGTGTGTTTGTATATTTCGTATTGTTCTGGTGTGTTGAGTTGATCACATAACCAATGCTAACCATACATACAATAACATAAATACGGACATGGAAATCCTACACATACAACCCAAAAACCAAAAACTCAACACACTAGAACAATACGAAATATACAAACACACTAAAACACACCCCGATCAAATTCTCAACACACAGATCAATTTCAGTACACACACACTATTTGACTCCACTCTTCAACACCTTTCAACAATCAAACACACCCACATAACAGGCAGAGAAGTTCGAGATGACGCCGGGATCTAGTAGGCTCTGAGGATGGTGCGTGAAGCACTGAAACAGCTGTAAGCCGCACAAATCTTACATAATTAACATGAGTAAGTCCACTAGTTAATCAATTAACTCTATTATTTGTTTTTATCAACCGGTCCTCGAAAAGATGAGTAATCTCAATAACAGTTTCTTTATCAAATCGGAACCTTTTTTTAATTCTATATCATTATAAAATTCCACGGGATTGTCTTTAGGCCTATCCCTAACGTAGTGCTTTTGTACATTGTCCACTAATTGTGCCACCTCTTCCACACGTTCTAATAAATAATTCGACAACTTCCAATCCAAGATGTCCACCATTTTTCTACAAAGTGACACTTTCAGCTCAAAGTGTGGTCGGAAGTACACTTTCATCCATAGTGTTCCTTTGCACCAAAGTGTCGAATGTGCAACGGAAAAGTGATACTTTGTGTCTTCCAAAGGACACTTTAATCGAAAGTGTCGACTATGAATACCAGCCTAAGCTGCAACCATTAGATAGAAGAGTTACATACAAACATAGCTTTCAGTGTTGCCACCGGATATAGTGAACGTTGTGATGCGCTCTGTGACCTTAGCATAACACTGTCATTCTTATTTAAGACAGAAAAGAAGCTAATATTATATCCTAGAAAGGTGCCATACAGAGCTGGCTTAGCATTAGAGATAATGGGACACTTGGTTCAGAGCAATTACCTCAGGCTGGATTTTAGCTGGTGCTGGTTTCTCCTTCTTGCTGGGAGTTCTGCCGCTGGGTGTAGGAAAATCTGTGCCAGTCAGTTTCTTGTACTGAACTTTCAAGTCTAATAATTTCTTCACTCCTGCATCCACAGCATTCTAATTAAAGAAGAATTCAATTACTTTATGTTTCCCTACATACTAAATGCTTCCTGACTGCTTTCATAAGGAAGGAACTTAAAATACAGAGTGGACAAAACGAAATTAAACCAGTTAGCTGTGAGCCTGTGGCTGCTTTCGGGTTTTATGGCTCAAATTTACCCTCATAATAGATCCCAGTTCCTTCATTTTGTGCTAAGTGTTCAAGGAAACCAGCAGCTGCAAAACATGCTTTTGGGTTTTCAGTATTGTGTTCAGTTTCAATTGTGTGAACTGTGTCATGACATGAGGTACAATAGAAAACGCATTTTTATTTGCAATACTTTGGAAAGAAAAGATCTTTATGGAGAAATCGTCAATTTCCCGATTCTCCTGTGCCAGATTAGACAACATACATACAGACTCAAACAAATTTAACGAGAGGTTTCTTTTAAAAAATAACAAGCCTCAAGTGACTAAACGAAACTTAACAGAGTAAAAATTAAACGAAATAGAGAAAAAAAAAAACCCAAAAATCTTTGCACTGATTAGCTCGGCAAATAGGTGTGTTTAAAACCTCAGTGCAACAGAGAAAAACAGGGAGATTGTTTTAAGTTATGCCCTATTATAATTTGTAGTAGACCTACAGTCTTACTAATAAACTGTGTATAGTTTTTATACGAGACTAATGCAGCGTTAAGACAGAAAATGTTACTAATAAACCATGAATAAGCGATGGATGTATAAACAATCTGTAGCTATACAATGGGAATTGCTTCTTTAAGCGTTGTATATAGAGAAAAAATGGCCGCCCCTCTAACAGCTATTCGTATCAACTGTCATTTTATGATGATGGATGCCTTGTAACCACAGAAGAACACACCAAAGAGCACAGAATAAGTAGAATATTATTGCTGTAGCTTGTACTCTTTGACCAAAATATAGTATGGTAATCGATCAGAGCCAGTTGTACTATCGATTTTTAACACGGCACACTAGAGTGCTCTACCGGATGCAATAGAGAATCTCAGATATTCTATTACCTTTCGTAATGAAGTAATGACGAAACTATGACGTAGCTGTGTAACAGTTATACTGTTATACTGGGTGTTCAGTTCAAAAGTGTCTTGGCTCGCTGTATGCCGTCATGTGGCTAGCTGACGAGCCTAGAGAATTCAATCTTCCTACACTTCCGCAGCTCAGGTGTATAATCTAAGAGGCAGAGAAGTTGGCTAGCAAGTACGGCGTTCATTCTGAAGAGTACGTGCCGATACGTACGGTAACGCCGGTAGTGGCAGGAATGTGAACTGTTTGGAAATGATATGGGGAGAGGGTTAAGACGATTACTTACGTATTTGTTTACATTAACTTCGACGGTCAACATGGACACGGAGCATTTGATTTGTGTTGTGGAATGTTACCGTATGCAACCGATGATAACAAATACCCTGCGTACGACTTGGCCTCGCAAAACACAGTTCGAAAGAGGTTATGGTAGCACACAGACTGTACAGACCGCCATCTGTTGCTACGATGTTCAAGTTATACCGTACACGTTCTTAAGTTCAGATTGAAGAACGCCTTAAATAATAGGCAACTTCTCTAACATATAAGCTGAAACTCGCTTCAAATCGGTGACCCAACAACAGTGACGTCATGACACACTTTGAAATGAACACCCAGTACACGACGTTTATAGTGATTATTAGTAAGGAATTTACACACAACTTATAAACGAGCTACTCATTGTATAAGTATAAGACAGTTAAACGTCTGTATATAGAGTTTTTATTAGTAAGACCGCTAGAGTTCAAGCCCTATACAACTCTGTCCGAAACATCGCGGCTACGGATGTAACACTGTAAGAAATATGCCCTCCAAAAATACCTTTAATAAATGATCATATTCCGATAGACTGTACCACGGTCAACCTACAACGGGGGGAGAAGGTAAATAATGTCTCCCATAATCTTGTTATATCGGGATTCTATGGTTTTGCTTTGCGCCCCCCCCCCCCCCCACCAATGAAACTGTTCTCTCTCCGCCTATGAACTCAATACATACACTAACTCCATCAACATAAAGCAATTTGGAGACAAATGAATAAGAGAATATATAAATAATAAACAAATACATAAATGAATATGCTTACCTTGTCAGCTCCACTTGACTTTAACTGCCTTACAACATTTCCTTGATCCGTGATTTTCAGAGTAAGGGCGGTCACATCATTGTCTTCAGTTTTCTCGAGGTGTGAAGCATCCCCATCTGCCATCTCTGCAGGAGGCGCAAGTTTATTGATGTCTTGTGATTGTAACGGTTGCCAATCTGTTCCAGTCAAAGTTTTATATTCTGTCTTGAGAGCCAAAAGTGTTTTAACTTCACCATCCACAACGTCTTTTGCTGCCTTCTCAGACTTCAATTTTCGAATTTTGTTTCCTTGTTCAGTAATCTTGGAAGAAATTTGTTCTACTGAGTTTTCAGACACAGCTTTACTTTGGGTTGTCTGTATTTCAGGTTTCCACTCTTTTCCTGTGAGTGTTTTAAATTCTGATTTCAAAGAAAGTAATATTTTAACTTCAGAATCAATTACACTTTTAGGAGATTTTTCTGCTTTCAACTTTCGGACTTTATCGCCTTGCTCAGAAATCTTGGAGTGCAGAAGACCTATTTCATTCTCTGGTGGAGTACTGGCAGTCTCCTTTGGCGCAGGATGTCTCTCATGTGGTACTTCAACACCAGGTTTCCAGTCAATGCCAGTGACACTTTTAAATTCACTTTTCAATGATAAAAGGATTTTAACTTCTGCATCAATTGTTTCCTAGAAATTAAGAAAATAAATAAATAATAGATTTCGGAATATGTAAAGGTCATATGTAGTCCGTTAAATTTACTACAAAAACGAATAATTAAAATTTGTTTGAATAAACGTTTCGATTATCCAACTAAATTAATTTATTCTGAATTTAATGTATTTAATATTGAACAAATTTATAAGTATACGCTGTTAAAATTTTATCATAAAAATCGTAATAAGTTTGTATTACAGACAGACAATTATGACACAAGACGAAATATTAATTCAACATTAGTAGAACCTAAATGTCTCACATGTGCTGGTCTAAAGCATAGCATAAATTTTGGCCCTCGGTTGTACAATGCTTTAACTAAATTACACCCACAACTTCTAACATGTAACCCACTAACATATAACAAGAAAATTAGAAACGTGTTAATATCTTCAATTTGATTAAATAAATTTATAGCCTATGTGTATGAATTAATCAACCTATATTATATTTGTATTCCATAATTTTGAAATATACATTAGTCCTACTTTTCACGTGCGATATTATTCTTCTCTAGTGTTACTATTATATTATATAATTCCATTGCCGCTGTAATTATATTTTAGTTCCTATTTAATTTTACTTATTTATTTATATTATTATTATTATATTTTATTTTAATATTATATCTGAACTGCGACCGAGCACGAGCGCTGCTCATTCGGTCTCAAATTTTGTTAATACTACTGTATCTTCTTTTTATATTGCTTGTATTATTTTATTTCTATTTCTCTTGTTTGTTTTGTAATTATATTCTTTATTCTGTATATTTAAATTTAAATAAAAAAAATAAATAAATAAATATACGATAACTTTCTTGTGTTAAATATTAACGTAACTTGTTAGCATGTTTCGACCTATTTTCAGTCATCTTCGGAACTGGTCGTTGTTGGTCTTGGCGCCTCTTGTTTCGTGTGTGGGTGCGTTCATAGTGTAGAGTCAAAGAGTGTATGTGTTTTGAAATTGAGTTGTGTGTTGGGGTGGTTGGATGTGTTGTGTATGTGTGTTGTTTTTGTTGTGGGTTTTCTGTATACTTTGAATGTGTGCTTGTTGTCTACTTTTGTTATTGTATACAGAAAATCCACAACAACAACACACATACACAACACAAACAAGTTGCATTCCGAATAATGGTACACAGATTACTTAACATACCAATGAACCAACAGGATTATAACGAAGAACTAAACACAATCAAATACATAGCACAAGAAAACGGATACAACCCCAACATAATAGACAACATAATACTTTAAGACAAAACAAAACCACAAAAAACAGAAGAATACAACACAAACACAAGAACACAAAAAATACATCACACTAACATACCAAAACAAAAACATACATAAAATTGCAACCTCATTCAAGAAATTAAATTACAATATCGCATACAGAACAAATTACACTCTACAAAAACATCTCAACACACAAACAACACAAACAAACAAATACAACCACACAGGCGTATACAAACTCAAATATAACACCTGCAATGACTTCTACATAGGACAGACAGGCAGATCATTTCAAACACGTTACAAAGAACACATCATAGCCATAACAAAATTACAAAACACCTCCACATATGCAGAACACATCACAAATGCCAACCACACCTACAGAGACATCAACACAGACATGGAAATACTGCACATCCAACCAAAAAGCCAGAAACTCAACACACTAGAACAATATGATATATACACACACGAAAACACACCCCAACGATATTCTCAACACACAACTCAACTTCAAAACACACACACTCTTTGACTCTACACTACGAACGCATCCTCACAGGAAACAAGAGGCGCCAAGACCAACAACGACCAGTTCTGAAGATGACCCAAAATAGGTCGAAACATGTTAACAAGGTACGTTAAAATTTAACACAAGAAAGTTCATATCATACAGTAGCGTGCAAATTAATCCGAACACAACATATTTTTACATTTTCTGTCATTGTTGGCCTCACAGCTGCTCATACCGCTTTAATTGACATCTGTACTACGTGTAATTCCATTGTTGAAGGTCTGTCATTATTTTTTTTATAATATGTGACATTTTGCCTGTCGTTTTGTACTTATAAGCATTTCAGTTGTGTTGAAGACTTAATACTGCAATCCTGTGTACATTCTGTCGTCTTCACAAATGGATACAACTCCACGAAAACGGTCTAAAATTATAACATTAGCAGAGCATTCTTCTATGACACAGAGGCAAATTGCTGCAGAATGTCACATCGGTTTGGCTACTGTTAATTCGATCATAAAACGATACAGGGAGACTGGATCCATCACACCCCAGAAAAAAAGGAAACTGTGACCGGAAAAGGAAGACTTCACCTGCAGATGATCGTTTAATTGTCAGGAAACATAAATTAAATCCTAGACTAAACTGCTGTCGACTTAACCCGCGAGTTAATGGCTACCACTGGGGCGAATATTCACGTCACAACAGTGCGGTGTAGGCTTTTGGAAGCTGGACGAAGGGCTCGTAAGCCTATTAAGAAGCAAGTGCTAACCCCTGTTATGTGCAAAAAACGCTTAATGTGGGAAAAATTACATCAACACTGGACAGTGAATGACTGGAAGAATGTACTTTTTTCCAATGAGTCTCATTTCGAGGTCCACGGCCACCGTGTTTCTTACGTACGGAAATGATCCGAAAAAGTAACAGCAGCTCATCTCCAACAAGTACCCAAATACCCCCCCTAAAGTAATGTTTTGGGGTTGTTTTACACATGAAGGGCCTGGAGCATTAATACCTATCAAGGGAATGATGAATTCTGACATATATATTCACTTATTGGAAACCAGAATCGTACCCCAGCTGCAAAAATCATTTCCGGATGGCAGAGGTGTGTTCCAACAAGACCTGGCACCATGCCATACGTCTTGAAAAACTACAGAATTCTTCAACAAGAAGAATATTCAGGTACTCCCCTGGCCAGGCAACTCACCCGACATCAACCCCATTGAGAACTTGTGGTCAATTTGCAAAAGAAGAATGCAAAAAATGGATTGTTCTACAAAGGAGAAGATGATTTCTGTCCTCATTGGTGTATGGTTTCGAGATGAAGAAATGAAGAATATTTGTGGGAAATTAGTGGAATCCATGCCAAATCGTCTCAGAGCTGTTATTAGGAACAAGGGAGGCCACATAGATTACTGAGGTATGTCTTAGATCCTTTTTTTATCCCGTTTGAGTGTTTTTGCATAAGTAATTACGTTGTTCGGATTAATTTGCATGCTACTCTACATATTCTTAAGATTTCAGTTGCAATTAGATATCAATTTACGTTGAACAGTTTCAATTTCGTAAGGCACAAAAGATGGAGAGAGATAAAAAATCAAACTTTACAACGTTTTACATTCATTCACAGGAAGATGGAATGGTGAAAGATTGAAGGAAAGAAATTCCATTCATATGTATTAAGCTGTTGGATGCTTTAATTCATTTATTTTTTAAAACATTTACTGACTGAAAAAAAGTACTAACAAGTTAAAGAAGGAAGTATTGTTTAGCCTTATCAATTTAAAAATTACGACCACCTAGTCTAATCTGAAAGTTAATGAGGTTTGCTTACCTTAGGAGCTTTCTGTGACTTGAGCTGTCGGACCTTGTCACCCTGTTGAGCTATTTTCGTGTTAAGTGTCTCAGCAGAGGTTTCCGACACTTTTCCTGATGAAGTTACTGATGAAACAGAAACTCCCGGTTTCCACTCCGTACCTGTCACATTCTTGAATTCTGATTTCAAAAGCAACAGCTTTTTTACTTCAGCATCAATTGCTTCCTGAAATAATCATACAGAACAATAGTAACCTTCATTATATTACCCGAATTACTTAGTATAAATTAACTGACTCCACTTTGGAGACTAAATACATTTGAATCGGTGATTGCAGAAACAGCACATGTCACTATGTGTGGCGTATTCACATGTGATGTTTCTGCAATCCCCGACTCATTTCTATTACAACCTAAAATAATAGGAGTTATTGTAGTGAATCATGTTATTGAAACAAGTAAAAGACACTGAAGAGAAGACTTCATTTATATTGCTGACTTCTTCTATATATATAATTTGAACTGGTAATGGAAATTACGGGAAAACGGCTGAACGGATTTTAATGAGTGACCTCTCATTTTCATGCCTGGCATCCAAAGTTTTTCGGAAAAATAGTAGTTTTCAGTGAAATGTCAATTTTCCTACATAATTTTTCTATTTTCCAAAATCCATCTGTTCTCAGTTTTGAGAACTAATTTTATTGAATCACGGCCGACTTGATTGAATTTCAGAACAAAAAACACACTACAATAATCAATAGGCTATTACACAAAGGCCATGACCTGCAGGAATACCGACATATTTAGAGCTCAATTCAATTTGTTATTAAAAACTGATTCTGCAGTATATAATAATTTTCTGAGTACAGCTGTGTATTGTATATTCAAACCTACAAACCTGAGGCAGTTTGATGACATTATTACCATTAGAAATTAAATATTATTATAGTTAATATCATGATGCGTCTATTTTTCATTAATTATACATAATATTGATGCTATATTGATGACATGAAAGTGAAACGTTTTGAAGTTATGTAAGTAAATGTAGAGAACATCTTAATTTAGATCTTCATTTCTATAACTTACTGAGCGGCTGCTATATAGAACTACAAAACGTAAGTAAGATAATAATATTGTTATTAAGAATCAAATATTTTTATACTTATTAACCCAGTGGGGTTGGGTCTTTTTCATATACTTAATGGCGGTGTAGTGTAGATATTGATATGTGTCATTGTCTTCAGTATTGGCTCGAGAGAGCGCAAAAATTACAGTTCCTAAGGAAAGATAAAAAGGTATTACTTACTGATAAAATAAGAGGCCTAGAAAATTTTGTAGTCTCCAGATCATTTCAGCAAGATCTCTTAGTACGATAAAATGATTTTACGCTCTACATTTCAAGTTCTACATGCAGCAGCTATACGAAAATGCTATTGTTCGAAAGCTTAGCAAACCTGGCATTTTTTTAACTTTTGCCTACAATCCACAATGACCTGAAATAGCTACAGCTATCGTCCTGACATTGATACTTGCGTTTTCACGTTGAAACTCAAAAACTAAAGTTGGATAGGTTCAATAAAAAGTATTTGGGCTAAAAAAATTCATTCAGAGGGAGTATGTTTCATTATTATGGAAGCAAATAACTACCAAAAAGACAAGTATTCTTCATTGAAAATAAATCTGAAAAATTTTTATTTGAATGCCTAATGAACTTAGTTTGCAGCAGCATTTGCTGCACAAGCCACTAGTAGTTTATAATTATAACAAACAAATTCCAAACCAAAGTATTTAAGTATCTTCAACTGATTATGAACATAACTTAAAATATGAAGAGTCCACTGCAAGAATGATGGATGTCATTTGGAATACATTTTGCAGGAGAAGCAATTGAAAGTTTGAAATGCTTAGCGCTCAAAGCTTAACTGTGATTTTCCGATCATTACTGGACAATGACTATCAGTGTTAATGCCATATAACTCTCTATGTACATTCTATATGTCTTAAGCTATGCATTCACAGTCTTGGTTCATTTTCGACAAGAAAGTGAAATCCATCATTCTTGCAGTGGACTCTTCATATGTTTTGAATGCAGCATAATAATGTCAGAAAACATCCACATTTTTAAGAGGATTATATACAGGATGATTCACAAGAATTTACAGTCCCTTAATGAGCTTATTTCCGAAGACATTCTGAGTAAAAAATATATACAAATATATATCCTAATCTCAATATTTTCAGAATTACACTAATTCGAAGCTGATTGTAAAATAGCATTATTCTTGAGTTTTAAGGGTAAAAGAATATTACAGATAAAAAATGAACTATTCAGGAGTATCATTTCTTTAATTATCTAGTATTCTGAAACTAAAAATGTGTTGTGAATTCCATTGTTGCTTCGTACAGAATTTTTCTTTCGATCTTTAACTACAAAATTACATTTTTTTTTTACGTATTTATCACAATTGTTACAAAGCACACCAGTCTTGTAAATTCTTTTAAACTATAAAGAATCAAATTCCTAAAGTCGTATGATTTGTAACAACTTTTGTGATAAGCACGTAAGAATGTCATTTTTAGTTAAAAATTGAAAAACAAAATCTGTACAAAGCAATTAACAACATATTCTTAGCTTCAGAACATCAGCCAATTAAAGAAATGATACTTCTGAATAGTTCATTCTCTATTTGTAATATTTTTTTACCCTTAAAACTAAAGAAAAAAGTTATTTTACTAACAACTTCAAATTAGTGTAACTCTGAAAATATTGAGATTAGGACAAATGTTTATATGACATTTTTTGCTCAGAATGTCTTCGGAAATAAGCTCTGTAAATCCTGATGAATCACCCTGTATACTGTATGAATTTAGTTACATCTGAAAAAACACATCCAAATTTTATCATTCTCTATCCCACCACATACACACTACATAAGAGTCTTATATTGCAGTAACATATTCAGTGAAGTTATTTTATTGCAGTTAATTGTTCACATATGGTCTGTAAATTTAGCTACAGTCCCAAGAAAGCTGACTTTCACACCCAGCTAATAATACGAACTTAACATGTAATATCAATATTTATCTATAGATAATAACGCAAAAGCTACCCTCTTCCCTACAGATAATGCCGCAAAAGCTACCCTCTTGCATGTACTCATTTACATATTTGTAAAATGTCATTCATACGATGAACTTTATCATTGAAAATCAATGCTATGTCCCTCCAAATATTGTCTCTTAGTTTGTAAGAGTTTGTAATCTCTTACTTAATTTGTAAATTTTGTCTTTTAGGCTTCCAAACAAATAAAATCGTAGGTAGCCAGATCATGGAAGACTGGTAACTACAATTCAAAACTAGTACTTCCATCTTCAAAACTCATTTTATTGCTTTATTTACTTCGGATTTGTCTTTATCATTATAAACGAAACAAACATTTCAACAAATTATTCAGAATCATAGTTTGGCATTCTATCCACACGGTGACTGGGGATTTTAATTACATACATTTTTTTCCCCTAGCTGGACAATCTGGACAATATAATATCTTCTTCTAAAGAATGCACTTCTTCAGCTCCGAGCATCTTGGCAGATATTCTTCTAAGCTGACATTATGTAGTTGGTCTAAAGTGAGGCACTGCTTTCTTGCTTTTAAATTTTAAAGGCATATTATATGGATTCTGATAAGCTAAGATACAGGAATTAAATTAATGTTATATATTTACCGTCTTAGATAGCTTATCAAATGCTAAGTGAAAATTTATTCACTAAGTTGGCATAGCTTGTAGGACGATGTTAAATCAATGAACATTTCCAGCAATGATTTGCCATCTTCAGATCATTGAGATGTGAATGTTAGAATGTTACAAGGTTAGAGTACGAAAAATGTCAAGGTTAAAATCAGTTAACATATAAAATAGTTAAAATATATAAAAATAATTTGTGCTAATTAAGAGTTATTTAAAATGTAACAAATAGCGAAGAACATTAATGTGCGGTATCACAATTATTGCTAAAAACAATAGCACATCATACCAGCGCATCCCGTCAGAGCATATTATACAGGGTGATTCACGAAGATTTGCCATCACTTAGGGAGCTTATTTCCGAAAACATTGTGAGCAAAAAAGTCATGTAAATATGTGTCCTAATCTCAATATTTTCAGAATTACACTAATTTGAAGTTGTTTTAAGGATAAAAAATATTACAGGAAAAGAATGAACTATTCAGGAGTATCATTTCTTTAATTAGCTATTATTCTGAAGCTAAAAATATGTTGTGAATTCTATAGTTGCTTCCTACATTTTTTTTTTTTCCAATATTCAAATACAAAATTACGCATTTATCACACATTGTTACAAATCACGTCATTCTTGTAAATTCTTCATGACTGTATATTAGGATCATAATTAAACTGTAAAGAATCAAGTTCCTAAAGTCGTATGATTTGTAACTATTTTTGCAATAAATGTGCAAGAATGATGTAATTTTTAGTTAAAAATTGAAAAACAAAATCTGTACAAAGCAATTAACAACACATTTTTACCTTAGAACACTGGCCAATTAAAGAAATGATACTTCTGAATAGTTCATTCTCTATTTGTAATATTATTTTATCCTTAAAAAGGTATCCCCGTCACATGCCATGAAGGCACTTGGGGGGCATGGAGGTAGAGGCCCATGCTTTCCATGACCTCGGTACTAGAATGAGGTGGTGTGGTCGGCACCACGCTCTGACCGCCTTTTACCCCCGGGAAAGACCCGGTACTCAATTTTATAGGAGGCTGAGTGAACCTCGGGGCCATTCTGGAAGTTTGGCAACGAGAAAAAATCCTGTCACCACCTGGGATCGAACCCCGGACCTTCCAGTCCAAAACTAAAGGAAAAAGGTATTTTAGTAACAACTTCAAATTAGTGTAACTCTGAAAATAGTGAGATTAGGACACGTTTATATGACATTTTTTGCTCAGAATGTCTTCGGAAATAAGCTCCGTAAGTGACGGTAAATCCTCGTGAATCACCCTGTATAAGGGCAGCTCGAAGAGGAAATGGCAGTCAGTAGTGTCTCACTAACGTCCAGCCTCTGAGCTCATTCACACAGATTCATGACGTTAGCAACAACTCTCTACCATTTACCCCCATTAACGCTTTTGACTTCGATTCCCCCCATTCATATCGGCTTGCTCAACTATTGCAAATAAATGACTTCATACAGAAAAATATATGCATTCCTCACTTAAAACTTAACATATATAGAATATAAATATTTAGATTATATTCTATATTTAATAGAGTTAAAGGGTTTGGTTTAATTTGTAAGCTTTCTTTTAAATTCGGGATATTGATTTTCTGTTTTAATTTTCCGTTTCAAGAATTAAAACAGAAAATCAATATCCCGAATTTAAAAGAAAACTTACAAATTAAACCAAACCCTTTAACTCTATTAAATATAGAATACAATCTATAAATAAATAAATTTAACAGAAGAAATACTGAAATCAGAAGTAAACACTGAAATACTGAAACAATTGTCTAAAATTAAAACAGAAAATCAATATCCCGAATTTAAAAGAAAACTTACAAATTAAACCAAACCCTTTAACTCTATTAAATATAGAATACAATCTATAAATAAATAAATTTAACAGAAGAAATACTGAAATCAGAAGTAAACACTGAAATACTGAAACAATTGTCTAAAATTAAAACAGAAAATCAATATCCCGAATTTAAAAGAAAACTTACAAATTAAACCAAACCCTTTAACTCTATTAAATATAGAATACAATCTATAAATAAATAAATTTAACAGAAGAAATACTGAAATCAGAAGTAAACACTGAAATACTGAAACAATTGTCTAAAATTAAAACAGAAAATCAATATCCCGAATTTAAAAGAAAACTTACAAATTAAACCAAACCCTTTAACTCTATTAAATATAGAATACAATCTATAAATAAATAAATTTAACAGAAGAAATACTGAAATCAGAAGTAAACACTGAAATACTGAAACAATTGTCTAAAATTAAAACAGAAAATCAATATCCCGAATTTAAAAGAAAACTTACAAATTAAACCAAACCCTTTAACTCTATTAAATATAGAATACAATCTATAAATAAATAAATTTAACAGAAGAAATACTGAAATCAGAAGTAAACACTGAAATACTGAAACAATTGTCTAAAATTAAAACAGAAAATCAATATCCCGAATTTAAAAGAAAACTTACAAATTAAACCAAACCCTTTAACTCTATTAAATATAGAATACAATCTATAAATAAATAAATTTAACAGAAGAAATACTGAAATCAGAAGTAAACACTGAAATACTGAAACAATTGTCTAAAATTAAAACAGAAAATCAATATCCCGAATTTAAAAGAAAACTTACAAATTAAACCAAACCCTTTAACTCTATTAAATATAGAATACAATCTATAAATAAATAAATTTAACAGAAGAAATACTGAAATCAGAAGTAAACACTGAAATACTGAAACAATTGTCTTTAGAGACAATTAATATTAGGTACCCTCCACAAAACTGGCTTCATTTATACACCGACGGATCCGTGATCTCCAGAGAACAAGCTGCCAGTGCAGGTGTTACGTGCTGTCTCTTCTCACTTTATAGATCTCTTGGATATGGAAGAACAAGTTTTGATGGTGAAATCATTGCAATAAGTGAATGCCTCGGGAATCTTCTATGCCACATTAATAAATTTAGGAATGCAGTTATATTGTCAGACTCCAAAGCAGCTATTCTATCAATCGTCTCTAAACACACACCTTCATCTCAAACAGCAGAAATAACTAAAATGCTCCCTCAATTATTATCACTCAATAAAAGAAGTATATTCCAATGGATACCATCCTATTGTGGAATCCTGGGAAACGAGAATGTGGATGCTTTAGCAAAGAAGGGCAGCACTGCTACTTACAGACCTGTTACTAAATCTACGTATTACTCTGTGAAGAGATTTATTAAATCTACATACTTAGACTTCATCAAACAAAATTTGATAACACAATCCCAAGGGAAAAAATGGAACTCTCTGCATCAAAACCCACAGTTAATTCCCGATTTACCACGAAAATCGTCTGTAGTTGCATTTAGATTGGCAACAGACCATGATTGTTTGGCCAAACACCTGCATAGAATTGGAATATATCAGTCCCCTAACTGCCCATTGTGCAACTCAAACCAAGAAATGGATTCGGAACACTCAAAATCTGTGCTTCAGTGGCTAGTCATGATACTATCTTTGAAAAATATTGGAGTGCAAGAGGTCAAATGACTTTATTGTCAAACGCCTGGCATTAGAAAACAACAACAACTTAACATATAACATATTATATAACATACCTTTGCTGCTTTTTCACTTTTCAATTTCCGCACCACATCACCTTGCTGCTGTATTTGTTCGTTTAGTTTAGTTGCATCAGATGGAATGGATGGTCCAACTTCTTCCTGAGGAGACTTCTCAGCTTGTTTGCCTTTTGCAGACTGGGCTTTCTGAGGACAAACAACGTGATTTTAAGCGACAAACTTACAATACTCGTAATCACCAAGACTATGAAATATGAACAGACTACAAAATTTAACCAAGACTAGCATTTGAATTACTGCACCATGATAAAAAAATCTTGTTGGTTTATGGTAGCTATATTTAATGTCCCATGCTGTGGCATCGTGGTCTAAGGCAGGGGTTCCCAACCAGTGTGTCACGCAGCTCCATGGAATGGGTCGCGAAATTTTGGAATTCAAAAATAAACTTTATGAGATCCAAAAAGTCTCTTTACAACACATTTTTTATTTGCAATTAAGTCTTTGATATGGTACATTTTATTTTGAGACAGACTTTACCAATGAAACGTGAACACCTGCAACAATGCACAGTTCAGTTTCTCAATCATAAGGCCACGTATAGAGAAAGTCTGTGCAACTGACCAAGTGCAGACTTCACATTAATTTAAATAGGCGAGTTTTCAAAAAAGATAATGAAATTTTGTTATCGTACATCCGCATAGATAGGTTGGGATTTTTTATATATATACCTTTTTTTTTTTTTTTCCTAATGCCACTCAAGTTGCTGCTTGTTCTTTTACAATTTTCGATTGCGTGTTAACATCAACCTATCTATAACACTGGATGTCCGAAACTACATAGAAGTTATCAGTGTTTTTTTTATCAGTGTTGCATTTTTCATTATGGAACCGAAATATGTGTGAATAACTATGTTTTCAATATAATTTCTCTTTGAATTCCGCTTAGATCTTGAAAGTCTTAAGGCTGGTTCACAATAAACCGGAAACGAAAACGACGACAACGAGAACGGAAATAATGTTAAAATTAATGTATTTAAATGTGAGCGTTCACAATAGTTAATTTGAATGCTCACATTTAAATGCATTTATTTTAACAATATTTCCGTTCTCGTTGTCGTTTCCGTTTTCGGTTTATTGTGAACCAGCCTTTAGTTGGATGAAAAGGACGTTAAAAACGACAAAATTCCCGTGCAGTGAACAGTAATCATCAGTGGCGTAGCGTCAATGTAAGCTAAAAAGCTTAGCTTCCCCAGTTAATAATAATTTCATAATAAACCTGCAGTTTATGGAGAAAATTATTTATTAATTTTAATAGAATTTATATTTACGCGTTAAATATTGTGATGCGGCAGCTCAGGATTATTTGTGATGCAGCAGTAAACAAGAAGCCTGCACACACCAGCTTCCAAGCAGACCGGTTTCCTCTGTGTAATCCACCCCGCAGATTTTCCATCCCTTTTAAACTACCCTAGTCGCAAGGCTCGAAAAGAAGCTAGCTTTAACATTTAAAATAAGTAGTTTCCGAGTTATCCCTATTCGTCAGTTGTGTTCAGTTGAAGTGTTAGTGTGCATTGTGGCTGATATAATAAATAATGAGCGAAATAACAGTTCCTGACATTAGTTTACTTGAATTTTTTAGGACAATTGTATTATCAAGACTGACTTACGAACAAAAGTGTGATTTGAAAAACAAATGACCGACTCTCTTGCTGTCAATGAAGGACACAACCAAAAGACAGACGCATACTTACGTAATGATACCAACATTGTGATTTCTCTAAGTATGACAGGGAGTGAGCCAATGTTATACGTATACGTGTCTATTTGTTAAGAGATATGTGTAAACCGTGAAATCATATTTTACTACGTATCATTTGAGGTTCATGCCTTATTGGTGTTACTTACGATGTTCTAACCAATCTTCGACTGCTGACTTGAAATTGACTACTATTTATTTTAAGACTGTATTTTTGTAATACGTTTTCTCATATTGCATGAAAGACAACTTGAGTTAGCTTCCCCTGCTCAAAATTTCATGCTACGCCACTGGTAATCATTTCCCCGTCCACTATATAATATTCTACACAGAGTTCCACAACTTTTTTCTCCAGAAAAAAGTACTGGTTATTATTATTATTATTATTATTATTATTAGGCCTATTATTATTATTATTATTATTAGGCCTATTATTATTATTATTAATAAAATCAAATAAGTGTGTCGCGATATCGTGGGCGTTCAGTAAAGTGGGTCGTCAGTTAAAAAAAGATTGGGAACCACTGGTCTAAGGCATCATGCGTAGGACTCTCATTACAGAATGTGCGTTGGTTTGTATCCTCATGGGGGAAGATATTTTCTCATGAAATTTCGGCCAGTGCATGGGACCAGTGCCCACCCAGCATCGTGATAAAATTTTGGGGCAGAAGAAGATATCAGATGATAGACAAAATTAGTATATATGGATCATATGTAGAGACTAAGACAAAAGTGGAAAAGAGGGAAGATAGGTGAATGCTGGATTTGCAGTGAGGGACCTGAACTTGGGCAGAAAACTATGAATCAATTAATATCTGTGTTAGATCTTATGAGATCTGGGCTCTAGATGCCATTGTTTTGGAGCTCAAGAGGCACAAAATCAATAATTGATTATATCACAGCAAAAAGAAATAGCGGCGATAACCATGATGCAGTGGTTCCCAAACTTTTTTGACTGACGACATACTTTACTGAACGCCTACGATATCGCGACAAACTTATTTGATTTTAATAATAATAATAATAATAATAATAATAATAATAATAATAGCGATTTTAGAACTAATGACTTCGAAAATTAAAACGTCACTTGCAATGGTTGTCTTTCTAGAATGACATTTTATTACGCTGCCGACAAACTGATCACTCAACATTTTGTCGAAAAACTATTAATGATAATTACGAAAACTGGTAATAGAGTTCTCCCTTCAGGTAGTATAACAATTTAAAATGTCTCATGTAGGTACAGTTAACAGTTTTATTAGGTTTGTATTCCTAAAGGAATGTTTAATAAAAAATAAACAATTCAAAGGATTTGTGTGTTACAAGAATTGAATTTGAGAAGGACTGCGATATTCCAATAGTTCCAAGAGGTTCGCAAAATATTTTTCAAGTGGTCGTTAAAAAAAAAGTCTGAGATTCAATGGCTTACGCCCAATTTAAGTTCAACAAAAACATATTTTAACCATGGAATGCACAAACACGACGATTTCACTCTCCGTTCATTTACATTATTCAAGTCCACACGAGTGACTAAAATCTCATGAACCCATCGTAACATATGCCGCACTATTATTCTCCGTTAGTTCGCCTCTGTGTATCGTATTAATGTTCTGACCAAACTTTTCACAAAATTCTTAAGAATATCACAGAACTGACACATCAGAAACACAATTATAAACGAAGATCTGAGTATCTCAAATACAATTTGTTTACGTTAAAAATATACGTGAACTGATTTACATTTACAACACTGAACAGTCCCAACCAACTTATCCAATAGGTAATTTTAAAATGATTAGATGAAGAAACAATTTTATTACTTTCAACATATGTCATACCGAAATGTTCTTGCACTCCACGTGGTAATCTCACTTCATGCTGTTGCATCACCTACTTTTTCTTTCTCCGGTATAGGATACGAGTTGAGTGACCTTCAGTGCCTTTCTACCGTTAGATCACTCTCCTCTCAACTAAGTGTATCTTTATTGCGGAGGGCATGACTATTCCGTAGGTTTTGGGAGTATAATACGAAAATATACGGTGAGAATTTATCTAAGTAACAGTGTGTGATATAAAATGGAAATTAGACAGAAGTGTACAAATACGTACAGTACCTATATAAATGAGTGCCGAATAGATTAAAATCATTACTTTTATTCGTTAAAGACAGGGGCGTACGCAAGGGGGGTTACCGGGTTTGACCCCCCTTGAACTTAAAAAAATTACGTATATTTCTATATATATAATTATTTCCTTGAATTTTCCTGTTATATAAAGTGTTTTACCTATTACATATAAATATCTGTCGAATGTCGAATATATATAAATTGTTAAAAATTGGATGGCTGTGAAAAAATTACGTTTAAAATGTTTTATAAGAATATTCATGAATATGTTCTATTAGAACATAGTATAATATTAATAAATATACCGTACCGTCGCGAGGGGTGACTTTATGCCAAGAGGGTGACTTTATGCCATTCGCGCATATCATAAGAAAAACGTAAGGAAGTATAGTTGCGACGCTGTTATTCCCGGCGTGACTCCTCTTTGCTTACGTCTTACGAAGTGAAGGCCCTATAAAGTCTCGGTAGGTAGTATCATTCGCCATTTTTGTTCTTTCGTTGCCGAGCTACCAGCCGAGGGATCTATTTGCCACACCGTTAAACGTTATCATGTCGTAGCTCCTATGATAATAAATCAAACGCACTGTAATTCAGCAAATAATTGAGCGGCAAATAACGTCCTCGTGTGCTTTCTGCGAAAGAGCCAAAATGGTGGGCGTTTATATATTATTTATCCAGCCTTAGCAAAGAGCGTATTCCGAATCTCACCGGTGAGCAATCCGATGGCACCACGGTGTTCCGAATTCCACCGATGACGTCATTGATGCTCCACCGGTTCCATCAACTTGCAGAGGTGGTGGCAGTCTCCATCAGCCGCCAACAGTGAATCTGATTGGTTCTTGTATAGGGCGGGAATTAGCAGACGAATTACATCATGCACTGTTGTGTCATGGCGGTGTGTTCTGCTGTATTGTTTGTAATGAGAACAACGTAAAAACAATATGTTAATGGCTTATGAGCGAATATGTCAACGGACCAGTTATTACTACTGGTTCAAAAAATAAACTGTTTATGCTATCTTTTCTTTGAACGAGATGGGTGTACGAAAATTTCGCAAAATGTTGCTAGCGTAGTCACCATGACAGCCATCGATCCTTCCAGCAGTTTTGTTCCTTATTTCGCTGCAACGTGACGTCATTGATGCCACCGGACCGGTGAGATTCGGAATACGCTGAAATGCTTTACATTTTCATCAGCGAATCACAAGACGCACACGTTTAAATGTAGCCGACCTGCAACGTGATTGGCTGCCGGAAATTAGAGCGACGGGACTATAGTCTTTAAAACCTTGTGACGGTTTTAAAGACTGCTTCCTTGCGTTTAGTAGTCTTTAAAACCTTGCAACTCTTTTAAAGATTACTTCCTTACGTTTTTTTTATGAAATGCGTGAATGGCATAAAGTCACCCTCCTGGCACAAAATCATCCCTCGCGACGGTAACATAATAATAATAATAATAATAATAATAATAATAATAATAATAATAATACACAAAATTTATAATACCGATAATGTAGGCCTAATTTATAAACAATTTTAACAATGGCCCACTCCCCTGACAAAATTCTGCGTACACCACTGATTAAAGGTCATCCTGATAGGCGGTTATAATGATGGCGCGTCCGCATGCAATCTCGAAAGAATATTGAAAGAATCAAGGTTAAAACACGCGTTCAATTAAGATGCATGAAGATTGTGTGTCTACAGCTTCGCCTCGGCGTTTTGAACGTCATCTTCACTACATATAGGCTATATTAATTAATATTAAATACTAGCCATACCCGTGCGCTCCGCTGCACCCGCTAGAAATAAATATAAAGTAATTACATAATTAAAATAGGACGTTTCATCCAGGGAACATTCGTGTTTGATAGAAGGATAAATCGTTTAATATGTTACTTAATTTAAATTGCATCCAAATAATTAAAATGCGATCATTTTGGTCCAGAGACACTCATTTGGTGCAATGACAATTCCTTTAACATGTTTCTTAATTTGTATTACATGCAACCATAGTTTAATGAAGATTGACATTATTTAGATTTAATGTGTATATTTTATTTTACTTGTTACAGGTTTCCATTGAATTATGGTAATAACTTAATTTTAACCCTTGTTTTCTACGTATTCAGTAAATGGCGCCTGGCCCACTATGGTTGTGAACCCTTCAAATAACTTAAATATTATATAATATTACATATTATATTATATTATACTATATTATATTATATTATATTATAAGTTACTGTAATAACATTATAGCATTATGTCCATCTAGAGAAACTACATTTTCCAATGGTGAAATAAATTAATTATACAAATCGTTTAATTTAGCTTCCGATATTACTTCATACAAACACTGAAACATTCTCTGTAGGCTATCTTTCATAACTTGCTGTCCAAGGCCCCTTATTGACGAAGTCATTTGTTTTTTAATTCATTACACGGCCTTAGATGGCAGTTATTTTAATTTTAAAACTCATTTATCTCATTAAATAACAGTCCTATCAAAATTTTTCACGGAATAAAACTTATCGCAAATTATTTTTAAAGAAACTTTTGTTATGTAACATTTTTCACAAAAATCAATAATAAGCGAGATATTTCGATTTATTTAATTCAGGCCCCCTTATAACCCCACTCTTTTAAATAATGTATTTTGAATGCCATATAGCCTAAAATCTAAGTTACTACGAACTTAATTTATATTCCAATTTTCATCGAAATCCGTTCAGCCATTATCGCGTGAAAAGGTAACAAACATACAGACAGACAGACAGACAGACATACAAACAAAATTTTCAAAAAAGCGATTTTCGGTTTCAGGGTGGTTAATTATATATGTTGGGACCAATTATTTTTGGAAAATCGAAAATTACCAGAAAAATTTCGGCTACAGATTTATTATTAGTATAGATGATCTTCCATGCATTGCTTGACTGCTCAAAGTTGAAAGAAAAGTTGAACCGTGAAGATGCGCTTTTAGAGCTTCCTGAATAATTTCTCTTAATGAAAAATACTTACGAAAGATAATGTTTGATGAGCAAAACAATCGTATCCCTCTGAACTGGTGAGAAAGCTCCAACCAGGATTTGAACCAGAGCCCGCTCGTTTCACGATCAGACACGTTAACCGTTACTCCACAGTGGTGGACTTTACCGGTACTTACTGTATATACGAGTATGATCAATTCGTATACATTGTGTTTTTTTATTAATTTTGAAATTCGAAACGAAGCAAGCATGGCTTTATCATAAACAGAAACAGTTGGTATTTTTTATCTCGTAAGCTTTCTTTCGTGAATTAAACAGGCGTTCAAAGTATTTTCTACATTTTGAGTCAGAGTGAGAATATTATATATACTTTGTAAGTGACGTTTAAATTCATTTAGTACAAAAGATCGAGACCATAAAACGGCTCCATATAAAAAACACACATGATTTGGGGTTTTCTCGTTTATGTGAAACTATATGACATAAATAATGTTAGAGTACGAGTATAATGTCAATCAGGTCACACTTCTTTTGTCTTTAATCTATGAATATTCACTTACATTCCCGATATTGGAACTGTGGAAAGGTTTTTTTGTCAATATTATGTCTTTCTTTATCATACTCGGTTCGACTGTATGTTCTTTCCCTTGTCACGAACTTGTGCTTATAATAATACGTAGGCTATAATATAAAAAGTCACGCTCTGTAAGATGTCTGTTTCACAACAGTTCAACAATGATAAAATAATACTACCCACGCTCCCGATAAATACAATATACAATAACGTGGCGGTGTAGTCCCTCCTCTCCTCCTCCTCCTCCTCCTCCTCCTCCTCCTCCTCATCATCATCATCATCATCATGTCAAATTTATACTTTTAAAAAGGTTAAAATGATTTGAGATTAAATTCGTAAGTTCCTTACAAACTTACTGATATTCATTCAAGATTTAAAGTTATTTTCTTAAAAAATTAATTATGTATTAATTTAAATCATGACATATAGTAAGTGGCTGGGTTGAATTGAAGCATTAAAAAAAATATTATACTTATAATTGCAACTACGTAATCACTCTTGTATGATCGTAAATTCTAAGCAGGGAAGCAAAACTGTGCTCCAATTGTGGCACACGTCACAAGCCGGAACACGTAACTCATCCCTTCCTTTCACCCCACACGTCATTGGATATGGTAGGGGGAGAGGAAACATGTATTCAGTGTGCTTGCGGACGTCACAGATATGTAATTCAAGGCCGGTGGATTGTGGATGGCGAACAAACTCTTACCCCATTCTTCCAGCACTCTCTTCCCCAGTTCTGCATCCCTGATTAAGGTCTATTCCATTCCATTTCAAGATTGTAGCTATGTTTGTAATGCAGTATCGATTGATTGAGAAGTAATATTGTAATGCAATGCCCTTCAGCACCTAACCTGTTCAACATCTACTTGGAGGATTTAGCGCAGAACTTTTCAGAACATGGGGTAGGTAATAGTAGGAGGAAAAAAAATAAAGTGCATAAGATTTGCTGGTGATAGGGCATTGTTAGCAGAAGAGGAGATGATACTAAGAGATATGCTACTGGAGCTATATGACAGCCGTGAGCAGTAAAGAATGAAGATAAATGCAAACAAGATGAAGACCATGGTTATCGGAAGATAAATGTGCAAATTCGAAATGAGGCAGTAGAAAAAGTGAACAGTTTCAAATATTTTGGACGTACTATAAATAGTAACATGAGATGCTGCCAGAAAGGAGGACGCTATGCTAAAGGAAGCTTTTAACAGAGAAAGGTACATTTTCTGTGGACCTCTGGAAAAATAACTAAGGAAGAGACTAGAGAAGTGATTTGTGTGGAGTGTGGCACTGTGTGGGGCAGAAAACATGGACATTATGACGAAGTGACGGAAACCGACTAGAAACATTTGAAATATGGATACGGAGAAGAATGGAGCATGTTAAATTAGAGAGACGAAGAAATGAAGATGTGCTCCAAAGAGTGGGTGAAGCAAGATAATGCTGAAACTGATCAAAAAAATAAAAAGGAATTGATTAGGTCACTAACTAAGAAGAAACTGTCTATAGGAGGACACACAGGAAGGAATGGTGAATGGGAGAAAAGTTCAGAGTAGATGAAGACATCAGATGATAGACAACATTAAGACAATCGTAAAATACGTAGAGACTAACAGGAAGGCAGAAAATAAGAATGGGGAATTCTGGGTTTGCAGTGAAAGACCTCCTTTGGGAAGAAAACTATGAATGAATGAATTGTAATGCGGTTACTAGAGTTCTGATTTTTCGAGCTCAGCTAAGCCAGTTCAGCAAAATGTCGATGGATGCGCCAGTAGTATAAAATCCCTGTTGTTGCGTTAAATTGGTGCGTAGTTCGTTGAATTACAGGATACAGCCTGTTTAAAAATAAAATATTGCTGAGTGGTTTTTCAAAACAAAGTTTTCTTGAAAGTTTTAACTAAAAACATTCTAAATATCCGTGGCACACCAGAATGGAGTCTTTGGTCCTGAGGATATTACAGTAAGTATTTAGAATTACCAATAATGGAAATTTTACTAATTTTAAATTTTTTATAATATAGTTCATTAACCGATATTTTACACTTTCTTCCCAGCTCTCAACAAGAATTTAGTAAAATATGCTATTTTTTTTGTCAAAACTTTTTATTTGTTTTTTCCTTTAAATTTATGGAATCGACTTTTTGGTCTGTATAATTTTTGGGAGGCATGAATTAATCGAAACACACTGGATTCATTCCACAGAACAATAATTCCAAGAGTACCAGATGTCACAGCTAGTGCAGAGGTAGAAAATAAAGGAATTGCTGAATCTCTATAGCCCAGTGGTATAAGTAAAAGGAAAATAAATCTAGGGAATCATTAGCAACATTTTCAAAAAACTACAAATAATGCCCATGGCTTGTCAGTATATTTTTTCATTAATAAACTTCTTCGTAAGTAATCGTGAAAACTTTGTAATTAATTCAACAGTTCATAGCATAAATTCTCGTCAAAAAATTACTTTCATACTCAAACAGCAAGTCTATCGTGCTTTCCAAAAGGAGTAAACATTTCTAATAGCCTCCCTATGAATATAAAAAATCATACTCAAAACATAAGATTATTTAGGGCCAATTGAAGGGTTCAGAACTATAGTGGGCCAAGCGCCATTTACTAAAACTGTAGAAAACAAGGATTAAAATGAAGTTATTACCATAATTCAATGGAAACATATAGCAAGTAATATAAAGTATACACATTAAAACTAAATGATATGTCAATCTTCATTAAACTATGGTATTCACTTAACTGTAACCCTTGCTTTCTCTGTTTTTAATAAATGGTGCTTGGCCCACTATGGCTCTGAACCCTTCAATTAAAGAAGTACCAACTTCTCATGCCTTGTATTCTGTAGGTGAATTTATGACAGTCAACAACGGTGCATGAATATTTCTGTCTTGTATTAAGTATCGATACTAAACCTTTGTGTTGTAGTAGTATATTGTAAAACTCTTCTGTATTTCAACTAGACTGTTAATAATTAATTAAGTCTTTGTAGTACTACAGTATTAAGATTTGCTTAATAGCACAAATTAAGTTGTATTAAGATGTAGAAAATATAACAGACAATAATATTCACCTACTGAACTCAATCCAAAAATCGAACTCTCTTTCCTGCCATAAGACTAATTGACATAAATATGAAATGTTTAGAAAGTTCTTAAGTAAGTTAAACATTATCACTAAATTAATACGATTATACTACATAGAAATGCAAAAAAAAAAAATAAATAAATAAGTAAATAAATAAAAAAAATAAAGTAAAGTAGAACTGAATTATTCTATCACGAGTAAGGTTGCCAGATTTGATTTAAAAAAAAAAAAAAAAAAAAAAAAAAAAGGAAGGTTTTTATCAAAGGAAGATGTAACTTATGTGAACTTCCCAGGGATTTAGTAGCATATAGTTGATTGTTTATTGGTCATTACCAGGGCGTGGATTTTGATGACATGTCATCTTTTTTTTCTTCATATCATTTGGAACACCTGTAAATATATAAACCCTGGATTTGAGCTGCTGGTTACAGAAATGTAGAGTTCTTACGCCATTTTTGGTCATTTTTCGCTGTTTTAATCTTTCAGGTCATTTTTTAAATTTTAGGACATTTTTTGGTCTTTTTTTTTTAATTTTAAGATGATTTTTTAGTCATGTAAGCTAAAGACTTCAATGATGAACTAAAATTTTCCAATACAGGAAAACTCGTAAAATTAGATTTTTTTTTTCGTCATTCTTGTACACATTATTATTAACTCAGTGTTGTTTATGTGCTTTTAATATGTTTTTATGATACTTTAAGATGAGTATTTGGTGCACTTTCCATTTTGAAGTTCATGCATATTAATTTCTTATGCTACCTTATGGGATAGTGTCAGTACTAATTTTGCGAGTTTTCCTGTATGGGAAAATTTTAGTTCATCATTGAAGTCTTTAGCTTACATGACTAAAAAATCACCTTAAAAAAAAAAAGACCAAAAATGTCCTTAAAATTTAAAAAATGACCTGAAAGATTAAAACAGCGACAAATCACCAAAAATGACGTTCTACATTTCTTTAACCAGCAGCTCAAATCCAGGGTTTATATATTTACGGGCATTTCAAATGATATAAAGAAAAAAAGGATGACATGTCATCAAAATCCACGCCCTGGTAATGACCAATAAACAATCAACTATATGCTACTAAATCCCTGGGAAGATCACATAAGTTACATCTTCCTTTCTTTTTTTGTAAATCAAATCTGGCAATCTTACTTGTGACAGAATGATTCAATTTTACTTTACTTCTCTTATTGCATATCTATGTAGTATAATCGTATTAATTTAGTGATAATGTTTAACTTACCTAAGAACTTTCTAAACATTTCATATTTATGTCAATTAGTCTTAAGGCAGGAAAGAGAGTTCGATTTTCGGATTGAGTTCAGTAGGTGAATATTATTTGTTATATTTTCTACATCTTAATACAATTTAATTTACATTATTAAGCAGTAAAATATCATGTATTTCAAACTATGTTATGATAAACACAGTTTATTTTTTAAAATCTATGTCTTTGAACTATTATGGTGGAATAGCAAAATCTATATCATAACAATGACAAGGTGTTCAGTACAACGGGTTATCAGCATGTTTCAGCTCTATTCTAGAGTTCCCAAGTTCGAGTTATTTGCATATATGGATTCTTCTTTTAATTGTAAGTTAGGAAATACATGTTTTAAAATTAAAGTCATGCATTTTAAGACTGAAATAGGAACCTAAGAAGGAAAGTATTATTTTATAACAAAAAACATAACTGTGCAACAAAATAAAAGCATCAACTTCTATAACTGAAATAAAATAAAATAAAACTTAAGGACAGCACCATATTTTAATTAAATCTGGTCTTTCTGTCAGGGTATTGCAGACATTCTGAATTAGTTGCTATAAATCAACATCAGTCATAGGGGTTGCATGCGGTCAGTTCTTCCAAGGTGTTGAGGAGAGCACATTTTAATATACACAGACATTTGAGAAAATTGTTTGGTCTTTCAAAAAACTTTATCAGTGTAGTTTAGTTCTAGACTTTTCTTAAAATACTGTCTTGTGTCCATAGTGTGCCATACAACAAAAATGGTACATACAAACTTAAAAAGATATATGACAGGAAATGACTTTTCCAGTCAGGACTGAACCCCTATCTCCTGCACATAACATAAAACTATAGACATCTAGATCACACATGGCATTGTGATCATAACTGAGTAACAAATATTCAATTCAAGCTCGATTATATCAATTATCGATTAGGAGACCACATATGCATTTTCCATCGAAATGATGAATGAACACACATTAAAACTTTGATTTTAACCTGAACAAGCATGTCGCCATTTTTTCTTAGGATCATGTACATTGTTAAATTTTAGCATGCCTGCATAGTATTGCATGGTGGGTAATTATGTATGATAATTATGTGTTAATAAATTTGGCCTGTTAAGTTCAATGATAATTTTAGGAAAGAAGATTCCTAGATGATTTTTTTCCAAGACGTAAAACAATTCATTATCTTGTGAATAAATTTCATGAGACAGTGTTTTAGAGATAAGAAACAAGAACGACGACATACTGTCTGAGGAAAATGTGAGTGGCACAGCACATAGTTTGGACAATTCGCCTAAAAATTGTTTTGTCGTCTTTTGCAAGAAATTTATATATCTTACAGTTCTGTGCAAATTGCTACAAAGCCATCGAAATTAAAACCTTAAAAATTTACAGTGGTGCAAGAACTATGACCCTGTGATCCTTTAATCTGGTGTGAACTTTTTTAGTGGATTTTAAATAGACTGCAAACAGCAAATTGACTCTTAATCTCCATCTGTTTTTAGATGAGGCTTGAATTCATTTCCATAGGTATGTAGATATAAAAACAAGAGGTATTAGAGCTCCGAGAAACCCAACCTCTTTCACGAAGAACCCTCCATGATGTGAAAATAGGAATACGGTGTGCTATAAGTGGTGAGAGAATAATACCTCCCATTTTCTTTTAGCAAAACATTAATGACGTAAGGTATATTGCGTCCCTTGTTTGGTGAGTTAATGGGAAGGGAGTGTACTTTTGCCTTTTTCCACCAGGATTCTGCAATAGCACATACAGTAGCGTGCAAATTAATCCGAACACGACATATTTTTACATTTTCTGTCATTGTTGGCCTCACAGCTGCTCATACCGCTTTAATTGACATCTGTAGTACGTGTAATTCCATTGTTGAAGGTCTGTCATTATTTTTTTTATATGTGACATTTTGCCTGTCGTTTTGTACTTATAAGCATTTCAGTTGTGTTGAAGACTTAATACTGCAATCCTGTGTACATTCTGTCGTCTTCACAAATGGATACAACTCCACGAAAACGGTCTAAAATTATAACATTAGCACAGCATTCTTCTATGACACAGAGGCAAATTGCTGCAGAATGTCACATCGGTTTGGCTACTGTTAATTCGATCATAAAACGATACAGGGAGACTGGATCCATCACACCCCAGAAAAAAGGAAACTGTGGCCGGAAAAGGAAGACTTCACCTGCAGATGATCGTTTAATTGTCAGGAAAAGTAAATTAAATCCTAGACTAACTGCTGTCGACTTAACCCGCGAGTTAATGGCTACCACTGGGGCGAATATTCACGTCACAACAGTGCGGCGTAGGCTTTTGGAAGCTGGACGAAGGGCTCGTAAGCCTATTAAGAAGCAACTGCTAACCCCTGTTATATGCAAAAAACGCTTAACGTGGGAAAAATTACATCAACACTGGACAGTGAATGACTGGAAGAATGTACTTTTTTCTGATGAGTCTCATTTCGAGGTCCACGGCCACCGTGTTTCTTACGTACGGAAAGGATCCGAAAAAGTAACAGCAGCTCATCTCCAACAAGCACCCAAATACCCCCCTAAAATAATGTTTTGGGGTTGTTTTACACATGAAGGGCCTGGAGCATTAATACCTATCAAGGGAATGATGAATTCTGACAAATATATTCACTTATTGGAAACCAGAATCGTACCCCAGCTGCAAAAATCATTTCCGGATGGCAGAGGTGTGTTCCAACAAGACCTGGACCATGTCACACGTCTCGAAAAACTACAGAATTCTTCAACAAGAAGAATATTCAGGTACTCCCCTGGCCAGGCAACTCACCTGACATCAACCCCATTGAGAACTTGTGGTCAATTTGCAAAAGAATAATGCAAAAAATGGATTGTTCTACAAAGAAGAAGATGATTTCTGCCCTCATTGGTGTATGGTTTCGCGATGAAGAAATGAAGAATATTTGTGGGAAATTAGTGGAATCCAAGCCAAATCGTCTCAGAGCTGTTATTAGGAACAAGGGAGGCCACATAGATTACAGAGGTATGTCTTAGATCCTTTTTTATCCTGTTTGAGTGTTTTTGCATACGTAATTACGTTGTTCGGATTAATTTGCACGCTACTGTATAGCCGACTATTCTATGGATGAACTTTATGGAGTATTCCAAGGTAGAATTATAAGTAAGAATATGTGGACTCCTTTACCTCGCGACCTAACCCCTTAGACTTCTAACTCTGGGTAACAAAATGTATAAAAATAATCCACAAAACTTGGAAGAACAGAAAAATACTATTCAGGAGAAGATATACTTTACATTAATTAGTTTCTGGTGTGTCAAATTACTGATACTACACTGCAAATCACTGCATGGCTGGAGGATGTGTGAGTTTGACAAAGAGTCAGACTGCTGCTTTGCAACTTCTCTACTATCTGTTCTCCCAGTATATTTATATATAATTTAATAGGGGGTGGATTCATATGCACTAAAAAGTGACAAAATATGCATGTACATATGCACTTTACTATTTTTAATGGTTTTTCCGTTATACTAAGAATATTGAGACACCATCAGTTGTGAAAGTTGAGTATCCTTCAACTCACTGTTCAAGCAATACGCTTCTGATACATTTATCATTAGGCATCATTGAAAAAACTAATTCAAAATTAATAATTTTCTTGTGGCTAAGCAGTTCTAAAATACAAAGCACTCCACAAACTGATGAAGTTTCTTCGAATTGTCATTATAATAAAATCAAATATTCTGATTAGACATGTCGACAAGTAGAAAGCAGAAAATTTTACTGTCGTGCCTATATTCCTGTAACTTCTGTGCCAATCATATTGCAATGTTCTTGTGGAAACTGTAAAAATCTTATGCACGTGCAAAGTAGACGAGAAGGCAGCTTCTTGTTTTGATTATCTGTTCTTTTAATCTCAACTTTCATCCTTAATGTCCCAATATTATACACTTGCACAGTCAGCAATGCATTTAATTATGGAGTGCTTTGTTGCTTGCCGTGGAATTGTCCACAATGATTTGCTGACCACAGTGCACTGTCTGCATGTTGCCAGTTTGCAATAAATCAGTTATATCTACTATAATATCTTTTATCCAATCACTGGTATCTAAATGGTCTTTATCACTGTCCTTAGCAACCTAACAATAGCTTTATTCACACCACTGAATTAAAAGCTTTTAATTCACTGCTGTGAATTAAAAACTTTTTCCATGACAACCAACACAGTAGCAACAATAAAATCCATTCATTAATTCATTTGTAACTTCTTCACAAACAACACATTACAAAAAAAGACGTGCAATTTAAAATTAAATTTAGATATCAGTAATGGATAAAATATTGTATAGCACACCAGAGTAAACAGATTTTATGCATTAAACTTTCTACCCACATATAAAATCTAATTTTACTCTCTTTTATACTATACATTACTATTAATGTCTGCATTTCTTCTCTATTCCATTTTTCCGTGTTCTTAATCTTGCTTTAAACACTAAATTGCTAAAAAATAACCAAATATGTTTCTATATGAGCAAAAGCTGAAATATGCATGGACCCCTTAAATATGTGTATGTATATATATATATATATATATATATATATATATATATATATGCACTATAAAATCTTGATTTTTGGTTGCAAATAACTTGAAATGCATTTATATAATCATAACATATCATTTGCAACTAAGGAATAGAACATGCAAATATGGAAAAATTCACTCCCTAACTATTACATACGTTTGAAAAACAATCAACCTTTCTAATAAGGTTTGAGACAGAAGATAAGTCATCTTGAGGTTAAGAATTGAAAAGCCTCAATCCACAATGTTTCAGTTCATAGGCAATTTACAGTAAAATCCCTCATAACCGGCAATACCATAAAAATGGCACTTTTGACTAGGCCAAAAAAAAAAAAAATTGTCATTCATGCGGAAGGGAATAGTCAGACGAAGATGTGAGTGGTTTTCGTGGATCGCACATGCCGCATATTGTGTTTACTCTTTACACTGTTCACGCGTGAAAACATAGACAGAAAACCCTGATATGTCCCTAGAGTAGATCAGGTAGCACCAGTAATCTGTCACTTGGACCTTATAAACAATCTGCAGAGACAGTATCTTTAAATTTATCACTTAAACTCGCACATTTCGAAGGGGTGTTGAATGAGTCTAAATAGGAAAGTGTGAAATTCTCTGTTACGCTATAGAACATAAAAGTTTCATTAGAGTAATAGATAGTAAATATAAACAAGCAGACATTAAAGATATGTTAAAGAGTTTCAAATCATCAAGCACTACTTCATCGTCTTCATAGTGGCGATGTTGGCTACACACTGCTCTTCATGTCATATGGATGAACTGATGAATCTATATTACCATATTCAGTTCTAAAAATAAACACTGTAAGTATTTAAAAACCTTATTTTTAAATACCTAGACCTATACGAAAATTACTAAATTTCAAAATGGAAAAAAAATGTTTGTGCAGTACAATGTCTTTACATAACCTATAAATGTATTTTCCAATTTTCCTGTAAAATCAGTTATCCCACACTCACTTTGTCCCACAATTGCCTGATATGAGGAATTCTACTGTACTACCTTGAAGCAGAGAGAGGTATATTCAAGCCAACCAAGTTTCACTACCAACTTTGGAGTAACCCAAACCTGCAAAGAAGTTAAAAGATAATCTGCAGTCACTGGAGGGAGCCAATTCTATCCCATGATACTCAAGCCTGAAAATGATTTGCCTATGACTAGAGGGATGAAGTAGGGAAGCTCCTTCAGTTCTCCATGATGCTCAAGCTTGAAGATGATTTGCTCTCAACTTAAAGAGAGCTGAGGAGTGAAGAAATCACTGACAGTTAGACAGAGTCGAGTCTTCACATATATACTGTCCAGACCAGATAAGTAGCAAGATGGGGTCCATAGTTCGTTATCAATATCGATTGAGCACACTGCAATCTGATGCATAGATCTCCTACCACCTCATTTTTGCAACTACATTGATGACCAGTTTCATCAAACGTTTTAAATCAGCACAAACGACTTGTCAACAAATAGATCATTTTATTTTAACGAGATCTTTAAAAGTTGACTGTTTCACCAAGCCTCGTTTCTTTAAAATTAACATGGGTTTACTAACTTGGGGATTTCGTGTTTGTATTTTGCATTTATATTTCTCATATGACCATGACTTCGAAATCACGAATTTCATTGGTTACATATAATCAAAGGCGACTTTGTTTTGCTTGGCATGTGGAAACAATGATAAGCAAATAGGTAAAAGGCAGTAATTTTAAGAACATCTACTTTATTCATATATCTAGACAACACAGCTTTTGACATACCGTTCATATCACCAATTACTATTTCAAAACTTCCCGTAACATAAAATCTTAAAGCGAGAAGAATCTGTTGAAGAGACGGCAAGTGAGTGATTCCTATCTGTCGTATTTTAACCTATACTCAGTTTCTTCTAGAATCATTCTTACTACTTATTTCCTTAATGTGTAGCTTTTGTGGAATTCTTTATCACTTAAATGTTCAAAATCATTATTCCAAGTGTTATTACCACAAATAAGTTCGCCATTATGTTGAAGTTCTATATAAAGAATTTCAGCATTGAATACATCTGCCATGTTGTTGACTTCTTAACACACTGTTAATGTCTTAACGCGATGAGTAAGTCCTAATAAATTAACGATGAGTTTAAAGATGCGTTAGCAATAATGATGCTTGGTGAAAAACAAAAACTGAATAATGTATCATTAAATTATTTAACGGGATGTTATAATCATAAAGGTACGATCACACGTCGCTACTTTTGCAGCGCTGCAGTACAAAAAACTGCGCAACTCTTGTACTGCGACGTGTGAACAATGGTGCAACCAGAAAAGTAGTGGCTACCGAACCTGCTGCCCACTACTTTTCCATGCTGCGCGCAACTTAAAAGTAGCGACGTGTGAACAGGGTTCTCAGGGTTGCAGCCGCAGCATTTCTGATATCGGTTTTGTTGAAACTTTTGCTGCGGTTGCAACCAGTGTTACCACCCAAATGTGTCAATGATACTTTTATTGTTTGGATATATTTTAATGTTAAATGTGATGAAAATAAATTATTTGTAACAGTTATTAAATACACAACACAGTCTGGCATAATTGCTGACGATATAATTCATTTTTTAAATTTTCCGTAGCGTAGTTCCAAACAGGAGGGTTGCCAACATTGATTACGTGAATATCCTGTTGGTTATCATTTTAGTATATAGGCGTTTTTAAAAGCTTTATAGTAAAAATAATGTCAATTTCTGAATACTAGATACGACAGAAAAGCAAATAATAGATAAGGAAGCTTTCGCATGAGTTTCTTAATAATGCGAACATA
Source organism: Periplaneta americana (assembly GCF_040183065.1). Taxonomy (NCBI): domain Eukaryota; kingdom Metazoa; phylum Arthropoda; class Insecta; order Blattodea; family Blattidae; genus Periplaneta; species Periplaneta americana. The sequence goes on from NC_091129.1 coordinate 17,055,848, forward strand.
ACCACAAAATGTATATTGAGAAGTCAATATGGAGATGGGAACCTGCAGCATGCCTGCGGCTGCAAAAGTAGCGCCTTGCATGTGAACAGACTCGCAACCTCCAGTTGCAACTTTTGCAGCACTCGGGTTGCGCAGCACGCAAAGTAGCGTGCAGCGCGCTACTTTTGGCTTACATGTGAACACGACACGCAACTTTTGCAGCTGCAATATAAAAGTAGCGCTGCAAAAGTAGCGATGTGTGACCGTACCTTAACGAAGGTTGGTGAGACCAGCCATGATATTTGCTAGTTACTACACGCCCAAGTTAAATCTGCGTCCGGAAAGAATGTGAATCACCGTTCCCTCTCCCTCTGGCCTTTGTGACCTATGAGTAAATACTGAGCTGATAAAGAGGTGTTTACTGTTCATGCCAGCGAGTTGTATGAGATAGTGGCGAAAACACAGGAGGTGCTGAAAGTGTTGTACTCATATAAATACTATGAAAGTGTTAATATTATGCACTGTATTTCTTACACACATAAACTATCTCACTCACTGCAATATCTCTTGTAACATGAACTCACTCACAGACGAAACAGTAGGTTGTATACTAACAACTAGAGCAATTAGAGCTACTAGCACTCGTCTCTTGTATTCACGGGATGCAAATTTAACTTGGAGGGGCGTAATAAATGGTCAGAACAATACTTGTTAATTTAATTATCAACAGAAGTACTCATAATTTCTTTAACTTACTTCTTTATTGCTGATTTCTTTGGTCTTCTTTGATGGAGCTGTGGTGGTGGTGGTAGATTCCTTAGTGTGACCATCAGGTATCGCAAATAGGATCACAGGAGATACACATCCTGTGTACCGACTGCAACAAACATTAGTTGTAAGTTCAATGAAGAGGTTTAATAGATGTAAAACAATATTTCAAATCTAACATTTTGATCGAAATAAATATCAATGATTGAAACAAATGAATTGCCTTTACTAATGTATCAATCAATCTTCTTAATGTATCCAGCTGTTTGCTGACAACAAAGTCCACTATAGTCTACTGTAGTCTATTCAGTTTTTGTTTTTCACGAGAAATAAGGGGTATTTTGATCGGTGTTCATTATAGATGCCTGTTGCTAGTAGCCAGAGGTGGGGTGTAGTCAATATATACTGCAGAGCTGTGTCTTCTGCAACTGGTACTGATGATTTTAATTTACTCTATTTGTGGTTTATGAATGGACAGTATAGAAGAATGTGTTCCAGATCTTCATCATGATTATTTTAACACCAACGCAGTCCCACTATATTTTCACTATCTAAAGTTAATGATACATGAAGTCCTTCAGTGTAAAATTCTCTGGAGGTAAAAAGTCCCTCAATCGGATCTCCGGGTAGGGACTGCACTGAGAGATGCCAGGAATCATACTAAAGTACGTAAATCATACTAAAGTACGTACTTTACTAATGTATAGTGAAGTCCAAAATTTAACATCACAACTAAACAATAATTTTATGGCTCGAATTTTGATAACCTATAAAGTAGTAAAAATGGTATAGATAATGGATTTATGACATTAACTTCATTAATAATTTTAAAACCATAATAGTAACCTACAAATTATCTTTGGTCTGTAAATAATGGCATATTAGAAAGAGCATTAAATAGCAGCTACCAGAGCACACCCTTAAAATTGGGTAGATGTTAAAATATTTGTATTGGATTTTATTCATAGAGGAAAACTGATTAAATAATTAACGAACTTCATGAATATTTGTGAACTGCCATCTAGACTACAAAATAATAAAAACTTATATCTAAAACAAATAAATAATAACACCAAAATACACCTAGAAAGAGAATAAAAATTATGAAGAACTAGAACAAAGGAAAATTTAAAAAAACCTAATAAAAGCATTCTATTTGGAATGAATGTTAACACAACAATTACTTAATGAGAGAAGTTTTAACCTTACAAAAATTCTAGTCCTAGCAATTATGCATATTGTTGAAGATTTTTTTCTAAATATTTCCATTTTCTATGCCATTATTTTACATTTCTTCATAATGCTAGCTACACACATTCAGATAGGTATCACATGAAGATAGGTAGCCAGATAAACTGAAGTACCCCAACACATTCAGGTACACATCAGTTTTTATCACTATGGCCTCAAGAGATGATGCCATGCTTGCTAATAGCTATGAAGAGTACAAATAAGCATAAAATGTGGTGTAAACAGTGGTTACAAAAACGAAACACATATTCCCATGCAAATTTGTTGACAGAGTTGAAACTGGCCCATAAAGACTGGCATAGAGTAATTATTTGCAAACAGTTGAAGATACATACATACAACTTCTTTCATTGGTGAAGCCATTAATTGAAAAGAAAAACAGTGATGAGGAAAACTATCCCACTCTACAAAAGGTTGACTATGATGCTCAGATTCTTACTACTGGAAAAAGTTAACTTTTTCAACACTATCGAATACACAACATCCTTCTTTGGTTGACTGTGGTATTCTTTTGACATGATTTTCCACAAACAAAATTCACTTTTATACATATTAATAAACTCCTCAATGCATTGAATCTCTCTTTTACGTGACATAAATAACAAAATATAATGAAGCAACAAAGAAACTAACAAAAGATAAACAACCACAGACGAAGTACAGTAGAACCCCGATTATCTGTCACCCTATTAACAGATCAGCGGATTATCCGACTATCTTTTTCTCGCTCTTTTCTTTCTTTCTTTGCTGAGGAAAAAAATGTAGTACTAAGTTATACTTTATATTATTACTTATTTTTTCTACAGCATATTATTACAAGCCTTTACCCTTACATAGTACTACTGCCGGCAATAAGAACAGTTACTTGAAGGTGTTTTTCCCAACTTGTAAAATAATCACTACCTGTCTTCAAAGAAATGGTCCCAAGAACTTCCGCACAATTTATAGCAAACACGTGCAGCATTCACTCCTTGTCCTACTGTTCAGGTGCCCGTACTTTAAATTTTCAACGAAAAACATCTTCCATGGATGTCAAAAGTGTTTTGCTAAGTATCGAAATAAAACTGCAAATAATTGAAAGATTTGGGAAAAGAGAAACCGCGGTTCATTTCGTATCAGAATACGAGATTGGCATTAAAACTGTGCGAGATTTAATGAAAAACAAGGATAAAGTGTATAAGGTATGTAAATATACTACATGAGATTTCTACTATTCCTATCTTTCCGCGAAAAAACATCACAAGGAATTTCCTTGGCACTTATGAAACCATCATTGACAACCAGACTTAAATTAGTGAACTTCTGGTTCTCTATCTAGCACTTTAAAAACAACATTATGGAGGAAATTACAAAATTTTAATATGCACTTAATTTATGAATAGTACATTATGCAACGAGCCTATAATGGTAGTAATTAAGACGCAAGTATGATTGTTTATGAAACGAGCGCGAGTTTCATAATTTTCATACGAGCATCTTAATTACCATTATAGGCAAGTTTCATACGACTTTTTATGCTCGACCATATTTCTAACTTGAAAGTATTGAAAATTAGGTCTTTTTATGGTTATGTGCGAACTGACCTGAATTGTGAGATGTGCGCAGACGCGAAAGTATTGATTTTTTCCGAAACACGAATGTCATTGACCTTGATATAATCTAGAGAATAACATGAATATTAGGCTTGATATAACCTGGAAATTGATTTAGAATTGAAAAACGAGATGACAAATTGAATTTATTTGAATATTATTTACAATTAATGCTAATTATTATAGTAACAGAACATAACCTTCTGCGACGGTATTGGTTTTCCAGCCTCCGTGACTTTTCGCTAATTGTCTGTCGATTGCATATCCGAGAATAATCGATACTTGCGGTACAAAGCTGACTTGTGATTGGCTGAACACCTGTACTTTAATGACATGCATTAAAGGACTGCTACCAGGTGTATAATTGCTACATTTCAGCATTGTCGAGCATAAAATATTTTATGATACAGGTTATCAGATTTTTTTTAATAACCGTCCAGTCCACTCCCTTCATTACCTCGGATAAAAGAGGTTCTGCTGTACAAAGAAAGTTCTGACTGTCTTCAACATGTAGCCTTGATTATTCACTGGAACCTATACACACACTCCAATACACCAGAGCAGTACTCAGGTCTGCCAGTTGGTCGAACAAGTTTTTGTATTCGCTCTGGCTCCCTGTACGGTTTTAACTCAATGGTGTGCCTGAACCTCACATGCTCCAGTGGTCTATCATAGACATAACTAACAGACCTAGCTGAATTGTGTGTAGCTAGCTTAATTCATCATCTATATTATAAACGAGAGAAAAGTCCTATATATTGTTATAAGATGACAACACCATAATCAAAACACTCTATAGTAAATTACTTTTCTACATGAAGGAAGATCCTTATGATTTGTAATAAAGTCTACGTAGGCAGATTTATTAACATATCGCTGCACCCGAACAATGCTCCAATGTTTGTAAGTATATTCTACTGATTAAAACAAATTCTGTTGGGCACCACCATAGCTCATTTGCTTGCTGATTTGGAATTGCGCTCGGGCGTGGGTTCGACTCCCACTTGGGCTGATTACCTGGTTCGGCTTTTTCCGAGGTTTTCCCTAACAATAAGGCGAATGTCAGGTAATCTATTACTGTAGGACGAAGTGGAGGAAGATAGAGTAGAATTAGTGAACAGGTTGTGTCACTCAGACGAGTCATTAGAAAGGAAATACTAATAATATTGTGACAGCGACGTGAGAATCGAACTCACGACCAGCGTCCCGCAAGAAAGCAGATCGCACAGGCTCCACGGAACATTGAGTGACGTTGCGCGGTGGAGAGAAGAGAGAGGGTGTATTACGTCAACGCAACGAGTCTGCGCGCAGCTGCTACTTGACGCAGTGGATGTGGAACGACCTTCTCGACTATTCCAGACGTCTGTAGAGATATTGAGATAATTCTCTACACACCTGTAGAAGGTTCTCGCAACTATGATTTTGCTATAAAAGAGCAGGCGCCAGCGAACTAGAGCAGAGTTTTCAGTTATTCAGTCAGTGAGAAAGTCAGAGCAAGCAAGCCAGCCGGAGTTCGACTCGAGTGTGCGTCCGCATCTGCGTCAGCATCCGAAGGCCTGAGTTCGAGTGCAGTGGACCGCAGTTGGAGGGACCTGAGTTCGAGTGCAGTGGACCGCAGTTGGAGGGACCCGAGTTCGAGTACAGTGAACTGTCTCTGAAGGTCTGTGGTTCGAGATACTGTGAACTCGAGTGACTGAGATAGAAGAACTGTGAACTGAGAACTGGTAGTTCTGATTTGTAAATAGTGCTTTGTAAATATTAGTTAAGATTAACAGTTCATTGTTGTGCGTAATAGTCCAAGTAAATTGTCATTGTCGTCGGTGGAGTGCTATAACGAATACTGTGTTGAGTGAAGATCCAATTGTTGACAAGAGCGTTTAAGGTGAATTGTAGAAAGGAATTATTGTTGTGACGAATAAATTACATTGTTGTTACTAATAAAATTCACAATATACAGCATACACCAATAGGTAAGTTTATCATCACATTATATTGTCAGACATTCATAAGACTTTTTTTTTTGTTTCAGTGAAGATCGTGTTGCAAATTCCTTTGCATTTGTCTTCAAGTCTTCAATGACAGAAAAAGACTTCCTACTTCTCACTCTGGTAACTGACTTAGTGAATAATATGCAGTGTTGTTTCAAAATATTAAAAAATGGAGTTTGAAACTGCACACTTTTCTCCTCTATGATCGAAACAAAAGTATATTTACAAACCGAATGTGATGGAAGTCTTCCCTCTGCAAGGAGCTCTAGTCTAAACATTGATAACTTGTACAGTTATGTCTAGGCGATAAAATGCGAGTAACAACTCAGAGTCACGAGTGAGATATGTCCAGGAGGGGAAAATATTTATTAATATGAAATTCAGATTAATCACTCACTCGACCCTTTACCACTCACTGAGTTGTCTGATACATCTCACTCACTCTCAAGCAGTTTTATTAATATCTGCCAATGTCTAAGAGAGTAAAAACTCAGAAATGTTATGTACAGTCTTAGAAATAATTTATGGCACACAGATGTTTTAAAGGTCCCAGAAAGGACACACTGTGCATGATCAGAGGACAAGCAACCAGATTCACAAGTGAACAGCTAGTTGAGGTAATAACATTCGTTCTGTTTCATTATATGTCGTCCCTAAGTAGCTAGAACAAGTGTCAGGACAAAGAATTTAGTGTAAATAAGTAGTGCGATAAAAACTTTTCCACCACCAAGAGTTGCACCATCAATTGTTTCCAAGACTGTACATACTGTATTTCCTGTGCAATATGTTTTGTTATGTACCAAATACGAAAGATTTTGTGCAAAGAAGTTATTCATGGATAAAGTATACAGAAAGTTTTTCTATATATATCATATAAACCTGGGGTGATTTCTCAGGGCATGCTATGCTTGCTGCGCAAGCCCAATATTTTCGTAGAATGTGTATTTCTCAAAATGGGGTTACGTACATTAAAATTTATTTTGATTTTTGGAATATTGTATATGCGTAATACCATCCGCAGGTTGCATACCGCAAGTATCGCAACGCTAGCTCGTTTCTCGGAGCTACAGGAAAGACGTAGAAATAGCGAGAATATGATGCGTATGCAAGTGCCTTCCTCCTTAGTCCGTCCTAGGCGCACATGCTTTTGTATGTGTAGTTTGAAGCTCTGGTCCGAGAGCTACACCAACGACTATTTAACGTTACACAGAGCAGTACTGACAGACGGAATGTGCTGTGATTTGCGAGTGCAATGTAATTGTGTTAGCTGCTGCATGTATTATTAATTCTTAAAAATTACTTAATTTGAAGTATTGCAATGAGTTCGGAATTGTGTGTTATTGAAAGCTTATTATTAAATCCATTTTCCCGAAGGACTATTCAAGAGAAGACAGACATTATAGAGAATATCTGCGCTCGTTTAGTGCAGCTCAATACAACAATGTGCATTGGTTGGCAGGGTCGAAAAAACTAAATAAACTGTTTTGTTGGCCATGTTTGTTATATTATATCGAACTTCTACATCTGATAAGCGTATATGATCCATGACTCATAATGATTTCATAATATAAAATAAATTATGTGGGTCTGATTATTTTTATTAATTATGAATTATTATACGTATCCTCTCATCTTCCCCTGTGAATAAAAGAGCAAGCCTAACTTTCGTGACTAGCATTCGCCCCTGATATAAACAAATGTACTGATTAATGTTTTACCTTGTTGGTTTATACGGATTATCACATATGAAAAATCCTTTCCTCTGTAGTTGGATTATGTCAGACTTTTTAAGATTCAAGAGTTCTGGGTCACCCAGCATGAAAACTTCAGTCTGCAAAAGAGAAAACATTCAATGAAATACAAATTTCTGAATCAATTCTAAATACGATGTTTCATATGTAGGACATAAACACTAAAGAAAGGGTACTAGTGTGAAACTTCATTTATACCTTTTTATGGGGGCTTGAAGAAAAAAAAAAACACATATAAGTGAGAAAAACCTGTAACTAAAATGGCATTTAATTACACCTGCAATAGCATTAATAATTAAAAACATAATATTAGTATTTTACAAAAAAAAAATTAGTTACAAACACACTTCCTCTTTCTTCCACTCATTGGAACTGAAAAACCAATCAGCAACCTTCTCGTCATATCAGATTGAGTCTATTGTCAAAATATTTTCAGTTTGGAGAGGTGTTATACTGGTGACAGACTACAGTACTAATCGCGATTAGCACTTATCGCGATCAGGCCCCATCGCGATTACCGAAAATGTGGTGACACACTAGGTTACGCTTGGTCCCGTCTGGTCAACAGCTGAATTACCATAGAGGAAACAATTTTCTCTATGTACATACGTATATGTTTGTTTCCCTCCTGCACAATACCTAAAGTTCATACTTTCTTTGATGTTTGTTCATAGTTTTTTCCCTTTTTTTTTCTTGTTTCTTGCAGCTCGATATGGGAATTTATTTGTTAAAATTGTTATATGCTTTACAATGCAAATTGATACAATTTATATCATTACTATTTATATTATTTTGAAAAGAGATTTTATAACCTATAAAATTTATATTATGCCAAAAATTTATATTATTTTGTAATAAAACATATTTTTAAAATCAACCCTAACCTCAACGATAGCGTCGTAATGGATACTGAAATTGAAAATATGAAAAAGAAACCAGTTCCAGTTTGTAATCCATTATTTATTGAAATGAAACATCTTTCAGCAGCCTTATACTGCTCTCTATATATATGAAATATAAATAAGTCGTCTGTCATTTGTTAATATATTTCTTTTTATTTTTCTCACATCTGCATTAAATTTCTCCACTACGTCTAATAGTAGCCAAATTCATTTTCTAGCCATTCATTTTCGTTTCTATTTCATATAATACAATGGAAGGGGTAACAAAATTCCACAGCAGAAGCTATCACGACTTCCTAAATAATATAAATCAAGGTGATTCGAAACCAAAGATTACTAAAATGTTACTTTCGTCCACTGGGCCATGCCTCAGCGCAATTATCTTGTTCTGGAAACAGGATTTAGCTGACACACTACAAACCCGATCGCGATTAGGTCGATAATCGTGATTAGTGACTGTAGTCTGTCACCAGTATTAAGATAATTGTAATCAGTGCAGTCATAGCTTAGGAACTGGATCATCATTGTTTAAAATGTTCCATTTCTTCCCTCTGCACTCTACATTGATTCTCTCACTGGCCCATAATCGATTTACTGAAGCTAGCATGTGTGAAGACAAGAAAGGGCAGCTTCGAATTTCCAGGAATTTCAAAATCAACCATATCTTAAGTGAACATATACTGTACCGTGTTTGCATGATTATAATACGCACTTTTCTTTTGACAAAATGTCGTCTTGAAAACTGGGGTGCGCATTTTAATCATAGGCAAACACTCAGACTTGAACAAATTTAAATTAACACTTTATTTATGTTACGAGATACGGTGCAAAATAACTAACACAAATGGTCACTGCAAGTTCGTGTTTTCTAGTCTTCTGCACAATTTTCATTCGTATTTTCTTGTTCATTTTTTACAACACTCAATAATAAGGATAATATTTTTAACTACTAGAATACTTGTGTGAAAAAACGTACAAACAAAAAACATATAACTGAAATAAATTAACATGGAAAGTACAGCAAATTTGCCAGGACTTCAGAAAAAGAATGTATATGTGAGAAATGTATAAATTAAGTTTTACTGTATAATGTTTCAAATTGGAGTTTTAGGTTATACAAGACTGATATTTTATTAACATGAGATCTGGTTAACGAATGATTTTCAACTATCTTTTCGAATTTATTATAATGAAATGTAATAAAATAAGATCATTACCCTGGTTGTGTGACCAATATAATCCTTGAAATCTTCATCTTTTCCCAGCACAGACTTGTTGATTATATGATCGAAGTAAATGCATACACATGGCACAAAAGGGGCTTTCTCTGTCTCAGCCAGCCACGTTAACTTTATTGTCTTCTTATAATTCTTATCTGATAAATTTGGTTCAGCTTCAACTGACACAATCTTCCCATTAGCACTGAAAGAAAATGAAAGTAACAGATCGATTTCTATTCACAACGATATTTTATTATTAGTTTCTTATAAAACTACATTCCAGTAAAAGAAATGTACGTAACATCAAAGATATTTATAGTACTCTTATTTTCCTCCACTATTCTTTTCTTATTTTTCCAATGAAATCTTTCCATAATATAGGCCTACAAATTTCAGAATCCCAGTTACACAGTCATAACTATTACATCTGTACTGTACTGCCAATTCAAATCTAATATACAACATATATGGGCTATTCCATATGAAATCGATCAGTAAAAACCCTCCCATTTTCTTCATACTCTAATTTTTTCCCTACTTATACAAGGTGCTGTTTTAATTCTTGAACAATGGATATGAAACTTTTTTGAGTTTTCAATCTACAGAGAGGACTGTATGAATGCCAATTGTTTCCTGGTAATCTGATGAGTTTTTCATATTGAATCAGTGCTTTTTCTTCTATTGTCATTTTGATGCAGTTAATATTAGTAAGGAATCTCATAGATCATAATCCACAGTTAATTCCCAATTTACCACGAAAATCGTCTGTAGCTGCATTTAGATTGGCAACAGGCCATGATTGTTTGGCCAAACACCTGCATAGAATTGGAATATATCAGTCCCCTAACTCCCCATTGTGCAACTCAAACCAAGAAATAGATTCGGAACACCTCAAAATCTGTGCTTCAGTGGCTGGCCATGATAATGTCTTTGAAAAATATTGGAGTGCAAGAGGTCAAATGACTTTGTCAAACGCCTGGCATTAGAAAACAATAACAACAACAAGGTGCTGAGGGGAGTGCATTTTAAAAAATATACTATCGAAAGTCAAACGGTTTTCGTACTATTGAGCGACAAATTTAGCGTATTTTATACAAACAAGCCTCTTTCAGCGCTCAGAACTCTGGAACCATTTACTGCAGAACATTGAACAAGAGCTTATTTTGAAGCTGACAATTGGTAGGTTATGTTAAGAAGTAATCCTAATTTTTATTGTACACAGAGAGACAGATAATCTGATTTTACTTGCTTTTAGGCTTTTTGGCCATTTGTAAAAATGTAAAAAAATATTGAGAAAAAACCTTGCATTATTAAGAGGGATTTGGCATTGTTTGCTTAGAGGCTCGGCAATAAGTTTCGAGGGTATTAAATAGATTATTTTCACACGCCTAGACTTGAATGGCGCAGTACCACATGCACTGGCCGATAGATGAAGATAAGCGAGTGTTGGGCGTCATTTTACTCCTGTGTTTATGAAAACCTGTGATAAAGCTAGCACAGCCATGACTGCTAGACGACACATCACGTGTTTAAGTCTACTGGCCTTGCTTGCCTCGGCTAGCTCCCGCCTCACAGTCAGCTTGGTTAGTTCACGATTGCGTACTATTTATTTTCTTTATTTGATACTTTCAATACTTTCTTATCAACGTACCACAGTAAAAAATATGTGTTTATTTGTACTTTCAATGCAGAATCTAACCATATATTTTAAAAATATTTTTTCGTGGCCAAAGGTGTTTTAATGAAGAAAAATCTAAATTTCTCCATTTCCATAAAAAGTAAGAAAAACTGTTTACATGTCAATATAAACTTTAACTTCTCAGCATCAAAATAAACCATGATTTTGATCACTGGGTGAAAGGGTTTCGGAGCCACAACAGTTTAAAGTTGCTAATTTTATGAAAATACGATAAATTTAAATATTATTAATTTAAACACTATTAAATTCTGATGCCTCACTTTGCACAAAGCATTATATCACAGTTGTCTACGGACAGAAAAAGTTTCATTGTATTTAAAAATTGTAAGGTCAATTTTCTCTATATTTCGGTCGATTTGAGATGAAATAGCCCGTATACTGGATCATTTTTAACCTGGGACGGCACTTGGGTATGTGAAAATGAAGGGGGAAATTCTATTTCCTTATGCTACATCACTGGAACTGTTATGGGCAGTGGTGCCATTCAAAATATTTAACCAGTTCTGTGATGATGATGGCGAACCACCACCACCACCACCACCATTTGGCGAATGCCAGGTGATCCATGATGAATCCTCGATCTCACTTCATCTCGCCAAAAAATTTAAATATTGTAAAATTTTGACTTGTTCCACATTTTAAAGCTTCAATGCTAATGTGTGTGTGTGTGTGTATCTAATGCTCTGGATTTAACAATGAAGTCTTCATCCTTCTTGCTTCCCAATATTTTGATGGAAGGTCCACAAATGTCCTAAGAGTTTCACAATTAGCCAGGTGCTCCATCTCCATGTCCTCTTCTCTGGTGCACAGTAAGCATTTAGGTGAATTCAGTACTCCAATACGATGGAGGTGTTTACTGAGGCAATAATGACCAGTAATCAATCTAAACATGGCCACGGCAGATTTTCGAGGTAGATCAGGAATTACTTTTGGATCTTTGAATGATTCTTTCCATTTTGAATTTTGATGTTTTGCCTGTTCGCTGTTACTTATTCTTTTTATGACTCACTCTATTGATTCATATGGGAACTTGAAATTTGTTTTTAAGTTGATTTTAGTTCCTTCCTTTGCTAACATAGCCGCTTTCGCATTACCGTTCAGTCCATAGTGGGCCGGGATCCATTGGAAGACCACTTTTTTATTTAGCATTTGAATTTGTTTTACCATGCAATGAATTTCTTTCACTTTTTCCATTTTAGGGGATGTAATTGAGCTGATGGACTGGATTGCAGCTTTGGAATCAGTGAAGTGAAGTGATATATAAATGGCTTCAACTTCGCCATCTAAATATGTTGTGTACTACCAACATTTTTATAAAGAGAAAAGTATTGACAAGTAGCTCCTGCTCCAGCTCCTTCATTTTGATCCATGAGAGATCCATCAGTGTAAATGTACAAGCAGTCCTTTTGTGGATATTTTCTATTAATTGTTTGTAGGGCAATGGCTTTTGCTACTTCTGGATTTATATCTTTTTTGTTGAAGACTTCATCAAGATCAAGGCAGCAGTCTACTTTGAAGTTATTAAGGCCCAATTGTATAAAACTCCCTGACTAAAGATTAACTTTGATCGAAGATCGAAAAGTGAACCGAGTTCAGACACTTCTTCTATTGTATAAAACTTTTCTGCGATCAAATTACCTTGGTTCAAATGCAATCTAAGTTCACGTGAAAAGAATTTGGCAACATCGCATAAACAGGTGTAATACGTGATGCGCGGACAGGTTTGTTCAGTGTTGCCAATCTAGCGACTTTAACTCTTTTTCAACAACAATTTCTTTTAACTTTTATATTGCTTAAACAGGGATTTAGTGACCTTTTTAGCACCCCATAGTGACAAAATTTAATCTTTCTTTGTTGATAATGAGAAATCTAGCGACTTTACAACTACTTTTTGGCGACTTTCTGTACACACTGTTGGAGACACTGGTTTTTTGTGCAATGTAAATAATGGCGGACAATAAGAAGAAGGTTGACTGTTCTCTGAGTTGTTATCATGTTATGGTGTTTGATACTGCTAAACATAATAAAGCTTTATAAAACGACAATTTTCGTTTAGTAATACAGTTAATTGAAAATTTATGAATGTACCCATCATATCCATTAATAATTAATAGTTGTTATAAACATAATATAATTATAGGTTATGTTATTTGATACTGCTGAACACGATAGAGCCTTATAAAATATAAGAATGTTTGTGTATTAAGGCAAGAAATTGAAAGAAATATATATAAATGTACCTATCATATCTATTAATATTAATAATAATGGATATTTTATTTGCACAATCTGTCACTCGTATATTTCAAACAGAAAAGAAATAACTGAACTTGGATCATCTAACTTAATCGGAGAAATTTCTTCAGTCAAAGTTGACTTTAGTTTGAGACAAATTAATCTCAGATTAGACTTTATACAACACAAAATTCCAAGTTCAGCAGAAACAAGGATCAATTTAACCTATGATCTAAGATTAAATGGTTTATACAATCGGGCCTAAGTGGATTATATCGAGACATCAAGTTTTCCTTTTCACTTGGTATTTCTAGATTTTGTTTAAGCTTTTCTACCTCTTGTATGTATCCGTTTTGGGTCCTCAATGCTAATGTAACATCTATGGAATGCAATAAACGAAATGAAAAAACACATTAAAAACAAAGTATTGTTGTAAGCAAACTATCACATTTATCTTTTCTGCAATGGCTTTCCATTTCGAAAATCAGGATTGAAGTTTCAAAAAAAGATGATAATATGATAGATTTCTTCACATATTTTCTTTTTCCTGATGATCAATGCGTTAAATTTCATGATCATTTTCAGTTACATCATTGTTCCATAAAGCCACGTTAGAAGTGTTCCCATTTCAGAAATGAAATTCCATTTTGTCAGATAGACAAATTCCTGATAAACTCTTAAATGGAATCAAGAAAGACAAAAACTGGATATGGTTGTAATATATTAAGATTAAAAAAATCATGACAAATTATAACATTTTAGTTATAGGAGTGAAGATGGCTTAGTGATGAAATGAGATGCTTACCGGTTAATCTTCTTGATTAATAAATTTCCCCAATTTATAAAGGTGGCATTTTCACCCTCTTTAAGAGTCTCTGCATCAACTTCTTCTATGAAGATTTTCGGCCCAATCCAAACAGTTTTTGTGCCAACATCATCATTTTTTGGATGTTTGGCAACAGTCAAAGGTTCTGTTTCTACTCCATTCACTAGAACAGGAACTACCCGGTCTTTTTCCAAAGCAGTGTAACGAGGTGCAATTGGATCAATAACCTTGGGAGGAAAAAAAGAAAACATAATATTCAACTAAGTACATTGTAATTCTTCAACTAGAAGTTTTGGTTTAACTAGAGAAAATCAAAACTCCAGTGGGATTTAACTGACTATTACACGATTAGAAGAAAGAATATAAAGGTTAGAAGAAATAACGTACTTTAATACAATAAAATATTAATTGACTTAGGAAAATAATAAACTGTCTTGAAAATGCATTATTCTACCATCTCATCATTACAAATATTCCGCTAGATGACGGTAGCGTTTTATGATGAGCTGTTCTCTTGTTACCAGTTGTGCCATCTACACAATCTTCACTGAACTGTATGGACAATTATAGTCCAGAAGTCTTTGTTGATTTAGTTTCATTTTTATTAAAACAGTTGCATTCACTTCAATTATCAATGTATATTAAAGAATCTAACATTGATACTGTTCAAGAATTTAAATATTTGGGTAGTATAATTGACAAGGATGATGGAGCCTTTGAGAATTTAAAGAACTGAATAAAAAATGCAAATAGTGCATTTGTCCAGTTGTACCCTATATGGAAATCTTATATTATATCTAGATCTACAAAAATTAAAATCTTTAACAGTAATGTGAAATCAGTCTTATATGGCTGTGAGACATGGAAAACAAGTAAAATTATACAAAATAAATTGCAAACATTTGTTAATAGATGTTTACAAAGAATTTTAAAAATTAGATGGCCAGATAATAACAAACTCAGAACTATGGAAGATAACAAATCAGAAAGAAATCACAACAGAAATCAAAAGACGAAAGTGGAATTGGATAGGGCACACAATCAGGAAAGAAGACGGAGCAGTAGAAAGAATGGCTTTGGATTGGAACCCCAGGGTAGTAGAACAAGAGGAAGGCCAAAAAATACATGGAAGAGAACAGTTTTGGAGGAAATTGCTAGGGAGGGGAAAACATGAAGCGAAGTGAAGAAGTTGGCTACAAATAGGGTCTGATGAAGGCACTTTGTGAATGCCCTATGCTCCTCATGAGGAGATACAGGAGTTTGATTGATTGATTAAACAATCTCTGATACGTGACTATTCATAATCTTATAGAGCAAAAGCTATAACATAACCTAAATAATATAAAACAGATAAATGATAGAAAAGTTTTAATTAAGGATGATGAATGAATGAATCAATCAATCAATTAATCAATCTTCTTAATGTATCCAACATAAAGTCCACTATAGTCCACTGTAGTCTATTCAGTTGTTGTTTTTCACAAGAAATGAGGGGTATTTTGATCGGTGTTCATTATAGATGCCTGTTGCTAGTAGCCAGAGTTGGGGTGTAGTCAATATATACTGCAGGGCTGTGTCTTCTGCAACTGGTACTGATAATTTTAATTTACTTCTTTTGTGGTTTATGGATGGACGGTATAGAAGAATGTGTTCCAGATCTTCATCATGATTATTACACCACAGACAAGTAGGATTATCAGAAATGTGAAATCGGTGTAGGTACAATTGAGTGACAATGTGACCTGTTCTGGCTCTTGTTAAAAATGTTTGAACATGTCTGGGCAAGTTTTTGTACATTTCCAGGTCATTTGGTTTCTTTTGTACAGACTGTAAAATTTTTCCTTTGTCAGAAGAGAGCCAATTGTTGACCCATAGGTTTGTAAAATGAGACTTTACTGAAGCAAAAGCACTGGATAGAGATATCATTTGAAGAGGTCTTGGTTGCAAATATGTTGCCTGTTTTGCAATATTATCGACTTTCTCGTTTCCAGGTATACCACAATGACTAGGTATCCATTGAAATGTTATTTCCTTTTGGAGTTCTTTTAGTTTACGTAGTTGTTTCTGAATTGGAATAATTCTATGTGCATATAGGTTTGGTACATATTTAATTATATTAAATATAGCCCCCTTGGAGTCGGTAAGTATGCAAATAGATTTTTCAGAAATTTGAGTAACACACTGAAGAGCAGCATCAATAGCTAGCAATTCAGTGTCAAGACTGGAGGAGGATGAACTTGGTATGAAATAACTTTCTTGATATTTTGGAATATACACTGGTCAAAAAAAGTTAAGCATATTTCCAGTTTACCTAATAATACCTGATATTTATGTTTCTTTTGGTTTTATGTGGCATGTATTATGTTTACCAATTCAGACTCTTTCATTTGTTTTATTCTGCATCAATAGGTAACATCCAAATCACGGCTATTAAACAAAGCCTGTAATTCGAGCAAAGTTCAATCAGTATCTTTTGCTTCATAGTGCTTCATAGTGCAGTACAATGGCTCGGAACACCCTTGCAATGGCAGACCGCATCAAAATCATCACTTTGATGGAACAAAACATGAGACAAGTTGATGTTGCTAACATCCTTCATGTGAATCAGAGTATTGTTTCCAGCCTGTGGAGAAAGTTCCACGAAACCCAGTCAATAGCAGATCGACTTCGCGAGGGCCGTCCACGCAAAACAACACCAGGTCAGGACCGGTATGTAAGGTTATCTGCACGTAGGAACCCTATAGCCTCAGCTACAACTCTGCGCCATGACCTGCGCGAAGCCACTGGTGTTGTAAGTAGCCAAACTATGCGCAATAGACTTCATGACATAGGGTTGTATGCTCGAAGACCACTCAAGACTCCAGCACTCCGTCCACATCACAGGGGTGCTCGTGCAAGATGGGCTAGAGGACATGAGAATTGGACAAGAGACCAATGGACCAGAACTTTATTCTCAGACGAAGTGAGAATGGGCCTACACCCTGACAACAACTCTATTCGCGTATGGAGACGAACAGGGGAACGAAATCATCCCTCAATGACTGTGGAACGTCACCAACAGTTTGGTGGTTCAATCTTGTTTTGGGCAGGTGTCATGTTTGGCCGCCGCACACCACTGGTTTCAATAGAGGGAAACATGACTGCTGCCGTGTATGAGAACAACATCCTCCAACCCATAGTAAGTGGTTTTGCAGAGACTGTAGGAGAAGGGTTCACTCTACAGGACGATAATGCTCGGCCTCATCGTGCTCATAGTGTGCAGAGGTATCTGGTAGAACATGGGATCCGAAGAATGGATTGGCCAGCATGCTCACCGGATATGAACTGCATAGAGCATGCATGGAGCTTTCTCAGGAGAGCCATTTCCAATCGTCCACATCACCCATTAACGATTCAAGAACTCAGGAATGCTGCCTTGGAAGAATGGGACAATTTGCCTCAGGAGAGCTTAGATGCGTTGGTACTGAGTATGCCCCGTCGCATACAAGAGTGCCTCAGGGTTCATGGAGGACCAATACGTTATTAAACAGGGTACTGAAAGCACCATTTCCTTTTCTTTGATGATGTACGAATTTCAACTTCCCTTATCTTTTCCGTTGTTTCCAAACAATGCAACTTTTTCATTTCATATTGAGTCCATTGTTAACAAATAGTGTATTTCTACTTTTAAGTTTATTCTGTGGAACCAAAAAACCCAATTATAATTTATCTATTTTATTTTAATTAATAAAAACCGTTATATGCCTAATTATGCTTAACTTTTTTTGACCAATGTAATACCCTGCTCCTGATGTCCAATTATTATGATTTAGAGATCCATCTGTATAAATTTGAAGGTGATCCTTATATGTGCTGCAGAGTAGTATTAAGGATGATGAAATAAACATGAATCATTTTAAAAGGTACAATTATTGAAATTACAATGTTGGCAAACAAAGAAACAAATGCTAGGGAGGTAATAAAAATTGTAGGATAAGCAGCCATGATTGGCTGAAACACGTCATTACATACCGTTTTATTGGCCAAAGTAGTATGACATAGTAAAAGTGAACAGTCAGAGTAAAACTACACCTTAAATAAAACAATTATTAAATACCGTACATTGTGTTTCAGAAAACAATGCAAAAACTTTCGTGGGGTTGCAGGGTAGGAGATTTGGAGCTGTTTGAGATAGGGAATGTATGTACACTGAAGCCTTCAGAGCTACATCATTTAAAAAAGTTGGACCCAACAATAATCACCTTCTTGTTGAATGCCCAGATCTTGTCCCATTCCATCATAACAACAGATCGGGAAGAACCTTGAGCAATGATGAACTGTTTCAAACCTTCCACAGTCATTCCTCGTCTCAATACTCCTCGTACAGTTGGGAACCGAGGATCATCCCTGTGAACACAAATTCAAAATGACGATCTCTATGTAAATACCACGTCCAGATTAATATGTTAGGCAATAAATACGAAGTTCAAAAACTTACAACTAGGGTGTACGGTACAATTGTTGGCAGTGTGACAGTTCTTGGCAGGTGTTGAGCATAGTTAATAATAATAAGTTTCATTTTTTTTCCCACGGACAATTCTACTTAGGGAAAAACATAGCTTATAATGTTGTTGACATTGTTATGTGAATGTTTTCTCTCCATTTTTCTTTGAGTCTTCATGCTATGTGGAAATGTTCTGAACTGCATATCTAGTGTTGAATTATAAAGAAAAAAATAAGAACACAGGAGTGACATATTCTGTAAGTACTTGTCTATGTTGTATATTACATATTTAAAATACAGTTACACTTGATCTGAATGTTCTGCTGGTTATGTAATTAAATTCATTCAATCTCATAACCTAATTTTACTTAAGGGGAGAGGATGGTATTGTTTGGTTAAAAAAAAAAAAAAAAAAAAAAAAAAAAAAAAAAAAAAAAAAACTTTAAAATACTCTGTGATATGTGTGGAATGCATAGCATTACATTTTGCGGGTATTTGTGCCCTTATTGGATGTTGAGTCGCCATTTTTAAACTTCCTGCGTTATGGATTTTTAAATCACTCGCCCACTTTTATTGTTGTTTCCGGTAAATTAAATTAAAAAAAAAAAAATTCTTTAAAAATTCTTTGATATGTGTGGAATGCATTGCATAACATTTTGTGGGTATTTGTGCCCTTATCAGATGTTGAGACGTCATTTTTAAACTTCCTGTGCTATGGATTTTTAAATCACATGCCCCCTTTTATCGGTTTCCAGTAACTTCACTTTTTTTTGCTACATTGCCAGACAAAAATGGATATAATTTCTGAACTATTAAAGATACATGCATGACATTTAGAACACACATTCTTTAGACTATTAGGAAACTTTTCTCTGTAACAGAATTTTGTTAGTTGATTTCATTTTAAAAATACGTCCGTTTGCAAGAAAGGAAATCAGAAAATTGTTATTAAATTTTAATTGTTTATTTTACAAACGTAGGGACTAATATCAAAATTCTGTTACAGACAGTTTGTAGAACATGTACTTGCAAATACATTGCAAAAAACTGTCTGAATCTATCTTTAAAAACGGTTTAGATATATCGGTTTTAATACAATCCTGCATTGGGTATATTTTTTTTCAAATTTGGGCCCCCAAATAATTTTTTTATAATATTTTTATTTGGTTGAGTTGCCACAGCTATGAGCTCTCTACATACAAAAAATTAATATTTTACACCAAATAGGAAAAAAGTTTTAAAAAATACCATCCTCTCCCCTTAAAATAATTTTGGGTGCCAACATCTGTATCATTTTTTTCTACATATTATAATTATTATTGGTACCACCTGCCAACAACTATAGTATTGTGTATTAGTGATATAAGTACAGATTTTGAATCGCCTTCTAATGTAGTTCAATTAGGTATATTTTCGACTCACTTCTGATACTTGGTTACAGTTCTTGGCAGGGGTGCTAATAAACTGTAATGTTGAAACGAACAAGTGTGATACTTGTTGGCAGTATTGCGATATTATAGAAAACTTTTTTCCCCTGCACAGAGTGTCAGAAATGTCGTCAAAAAAGAAAAGATACACATCTGAGGATTTAGAAGCTGCTATTAATGATGTCACAAGTGGACTTCCAAAAAATGCAGCTGCAAAGAAACATAACGTTCCTCAGGCAACAATTCAGTTTCATCTAAAACAAGATTTTGTTAAAAGTCGCCCTGGCCCTAACACAATTTTGACTGATGAAGAGGAAATCACTCTAAAAATGGATCATTGATAGTTGTAGAAAAGGATTCCCTTGTCGTAAGGCATATGTGATTGCAAGTGTCAAAGAAATTCTCTAACTGAACAACCGCCCAAATCCATTCATAGACAATACACCAGGTATAGGTTGGTATAAGGGTTTTCTGAAAAGACATCCAGATATTGCGACTCATAATAATAACAATGATGATGATGATAATTTTTCTTTTTATTTACTAATATGTTGTTGTTTTCTAATGCCAGGCATTTGATAATAAAGTCATTTGACCTCTTGCACTCCAATATTTTTCAAAGATATTATCATGGTCAGCCACTGAAGCACAGATTTTGAGGTGTTCCGAATCCATTTCTTGGTTTGAGTTGCACAATGGGCAGTTAGGGGACCGATATATTCCAATTCTATGCAGGTGTTTGGCCAAACAATCATGGCCTGTTGCCAATCTAAATGCAGCTACAGACGATTTTCGTGGTAAATCGGGAATTAACTGTGGATTTTGATGCAGAGAGTTCCATTTTTTCCCTTGGGATTGAGTTATCAAATTTTGTTTGTTGAAGTCTAAGTATGTAGATTTAATAAATCTCTTCACAGAGTAATACGTGGATTTAGTAACAGGTCTGTAAGTAGCAGTGCTGCCCTTCTTTGCTAAAGCATCCGCATTCTCATTTCCCAGGATTCCACAATGGGATGGTAATCCATTGGAATACAATTCTTTTATTTAGTGATATTAATTGAGAGAACATTTTAGTTATTTCTGCTGTTTGAGATGAAGGTGTGTGTTTAGAGACGATTGATAGAATAGCTGCTTTGGAGTCTGACAATATAACTGCATTCTTAAATTTATAGATGTGGCATAGAAGATTCCTGAGACATTCACTTATTGCAATGATTTCACCATCAAAACTTGTTGTTCCATATCCAAGAGATCTATAAAGTGAGAAGAGACAGCACGTAACACCTGCACCGGCACCTTGTTCTCTGGAGATCAAGGATCCGTCGGTGTATAATTGAAGCCAGTTTTGTGGAGGGTACCTAATATTAATTGTCTCTAAAGACAATTGTTTCAGCATTTCAGTGTTTACTTCTGATTTCAGTATTTCTTGTGTTAAATTTAGATTATATTCTATATTTAATAGAGTTAAAGGGTTTGGTTTAATTTGTAAGTTTTCTTTTAAATTCGGGATATTGATTTTCTGTTTTAATTCTTGAACAATGGATAGGAAACTTTTTTGAGCTTTCAATCTACAAAAAGGACTGTATGAATGCCAATTGTTACCTGGTAATCTGATAAGTTTTTCATATTGAATCAGTGCTTTTTCTTCTATTGTCATTTTGATGCTGTTAATATTAGTGAGGAATCTCATAGAATCTATTGGCGTTGTTTTGATTCCACCAGTAATGAGCCTGAGAGCTTGGTTTTGAACATATTCTATGTCGTTTATGAAAGGTGAAGTAATTAAAATTTCTCTACAGTATGTCAGCACTGGCTGTATAAACATTTTGTGTGTAGTGTTCAAAGTATTCCTAGAGCATCCCCATTTCTTTCCTGCTAGTCTTTTTAGAAGGGAGAATCTTTTACGAGCTTTTTCAGAAATGTATTTCAAATGGTTGCTCCTATTTACTAATATTTATTGTGCTGTACAACAGCCTAGAGCCAATAACAGTTCAGCACAAGATTTACAGTGTACAAGGAATAACAAATGTGCATACAAATAATTATTAAATAATATAAATAATAATAATAATAATAATAATAATAATAATAATAATAATAATAATATTTACCAGCCATCAACAAGTCCTTCATCAACAAACCATGTCAGCTTGCGTTTCGACAATACAGTGTTCATCATATTCAGGCGACTATACTCCCATATGTATGGCTTTTGTAGACCTAATGCTTCTATAAACCAATAGAACTGGTCATCTCTGTCATGATATTCAGTTGTTCTCAGGCAATGCGTCACACCCTCAATGCTGTCCACAATGGGGCATGCAAAATCGTATGTTGGATAAGTCCTGCAAAATAAAGAAACATATTAATTTGTACAATAATATTATATTGTACTGTACATTATAAATATTGTACTAGCAAACAAACAAGTTTCCTGTCCAAAGTCACAGAAATAAAAACAGAATTGAATCTCCCTAAATCTAAAGAAAACATTTTAAGCAGAGAAAACCCTCTAACCTTCGAACCAATTAACATTCAACTAGATTTAGAAGCACCAGTTACAAAATCTGAAACTTCCAAACCTGTACTAAAAGCGCTGGCATTAGAAGTCGTGAACAATAGATACCCACCAGAAGAATGGTTACGTATCTGCACAGATGGGTCTACTATCGATAACAACTCAGGATCAGGAATTATGTGTGCGTTATTCTCATTTTATCAACCAGCAGGATATCATACAACAAATTTTGATGCGGAAATAATGGCTATTCATATCTCACTCCAACACCTACTATACAGAATATATAAATTTCAAAATGCTGTCATTCTCTCTGATACTAAAGCAGCATTATATGCAATAAATTCATATAAAATGATGTCAATCCAAATTAAAGAATGTCACAAAATGATCCAACAACTTCAAAAACTACAGAAAAGAATTCAATTGCAATGGATACCTGCACATTGCGGAATTGCTGGAAATGAAACTGCTGACTTTCTTGCCAAAAAAGGATCCAATTTAATTCAGAATACAAATACAAGCCTACCTTTTACATCCATCAAAAGACTAATTAAAAATAAATATAAAATCAAGCAAAACCAAGCACTATGTACCAAAGCCAAAGATAAAAAATGGAGCATTTTAATAAAAAAGCCAGAAATTATTCCAGAAATCCCACGTAAATCTGCAGTAGCAAAATTCAGACTGCTTACAGAACACGATTATTTGGCCAAACACTTGAATAAAATAGGAATTTACACAAATCCAAATTGCCCTCTATGCAACAAAGAAGAAGAAATGACTGAAGATCGTCTCATAACCTGTGAAGTTCTACCTGATGGATCCACCACAGAGAAATATTGGAGAGCAAGAACGCTAATGGCTTTGTTGCCAAAGCCCGGCATTAGATAACAACCACAACATATTGTACTAGCATTATTAAATGAAACAAACATGCAAGTCTTAGTATTTCACATAACTGTGAATACTACGTAACTATATTCCTTTTCATGTATCTTAGTTATCTGTGCCTCGTAGACCAGCGGTAGAGTGTTCGCTTAATGATTCGAAGGTTGTGAGTTCAGGCCTCATTGAAGTTTTCATTTATAAGAATTAAACGAAAATGTGAGCACAGAAAAGAATATCGTAACTGTAATTGATATTGATTTACGTAATTAATATGTCAAGTGTGTTTACATGTATGCTGAAAGATGTATAAATGATACGCAAATAACTTGCTGACAAGCAAGTAGCAGGAATTTAGACTGACCTACATACAGAAAAATACCAATTCAGGTATTGCAGTGTGTTGGCTATATGTCAACAGCTGCTAACCTGGATGCGGTATCATGACACGGAATATTTAGTTAACATGCATAAATGTGCCTATAACTAAACATAAATATGAAAGTTACAGAATAGATTTAGATGATTAAAGTAAAAAAGAAAAATTAATTTTAAAAATGTTTACGGTAGAAAATTGTCAAAAGGAGCAAATACATAAGTTTTAATGGTTATCACAATTAGTTTAATAATAATCCGTGGTGCTACAGCCCGTGAAGGGCCTAGACCGACCAGCCGGCTGCTGGCCTCACACCCACATGTCGAAGCAGAGGTGGACGATCATCCAACCAGAATGGAGGTATCGTGTGGTTAGCACGATGATCCCCCCCAGCCGTTATAGCTGGCATTCACAACCGGATTTCACTACCTATCGTAGCTCCCCAAGTGCATCGCGATGCTGGGTGGACACCGGTCCCATACACTGGCCGAAATTTCATGAGAAAATTTCTTCCCCCATGAGGACTCGAACCAGCGCACATTCTGTAATGCGAGTCCTAGGCAGGATGCCTTAGACCGCGACGCCACGGTGCGGGACACAATTGGTTTAAACATTCACTAAAACCAGACATAAGTGCAAGTTTAAACCAATAAATTACTGAGATTTGAGATAGATTAAGTAGTTTAGGAAATTGTATACTTATTATGTATACGCCTAACTATTTTTTTGTATATAGATCATTTTTAAGTTATTACGTTTGTACTTTTGTGAACTAATATCAATAAATCTATCCATCATGCATCTTAGTCAATGGAAGGTGCGACATTTTAGCTGTCCAGAACACGAGCCAATAGCACTTAAGACAGAGGAGGCTAAGAAATAACAGTTCTATAACTCTGGTTCTAATTATATAAATTTTATAATATTACTGGCGGTTTCGACGGGTTACTTTATGTGTTTTTGATTCTTTTTGTGACATGGAAGTTGCTGATTCTATTGGGGAATCAAGACAGAATTTCCATGAATCAATACCTGTATCAGATGAAATTTCCAATTCCGAGAACATTTGTTGCTGTGAAAAAACGAAAGCCAGAGACTGGATCTGTGATTCCAGCCTGTAGAACTCGAGGGCTATGGTTACTAACCTACATTTATATTATAAAGTTTATTTTATTTTCTTACATGTTCTGCAAAAAATTATTATCCAAGTTAAAGTGCAATTTGTTTTTATTTCTTGCAGTGTAATTCAGCTGATAGTATGGATATGTTAATAAATTCCCCCCCCCCCCACAAAACACTGGTGTTGAGAATTAGCTTACTTATGTTTGTCCATTATGAATTGCAAGGTTATCTTTAAGTATTCCGTTCTGTTTACATTATTCATAAAAACAATAATTACTGCATGTATGAATTTTCTTCTTTAGAAAGCACCTGACCTACAAATCAGTTGTTATCGATTGCCTCCTCACTGAAAGGCCTGAGCTTTCAATGCAAGCAGAAGCGAATCCTTTGATTATTACTACTGTTTTAGGTTCGTACTTCCGCAGCTGTAAACAAAGCATTGCACTGTTGCAATGTATCCACTTCCAATCTCTCAACAGAAACTGGATTTTTTCCATAATCATTAGAGATACAGAAACAGTTATTCAAACTTAACTATTACTTTTATTGATATCTATTATTACTAGTTCAAATTAATGTAGTTATACCACTTTCACCCATTATACTAAACAAAACTGTAAAAAATTATGGTTTATTTATAGGGACGGGATTTTTATGTAATATCAAGGTGTGAAAGAAGAAGAAGAAAGTTAGCTTCCCTTATGAAAAGGTTGCCAGATTTGACAAAGCGTATTACATATTGTGACAGCGACGTGAGATTCGAACTCACGACCAACGTCCCGCAAGAAAGCAGATCGAGCGGGGACGGCTCGCGGCGGAGAGAAGGGGAAAGGGCCTACGCGGCGAGAGAGTGGAGAGAGAGTGCGCACGCATCTGGTGCTGGTAGAGAGGAGAGGGCTCTGGATTTTTCTGGAGTGCCATCTCTAGAGACGCGTGGAACTTTCGAGGCTACGTCGCTGTGGTTATAAATTACGGACGCGAAGGAACGACAGAGTTTTCAGTTATTCAGTCAGTGAGTAAGCCAGAGCAAGCAAGCCAGACTTGTGTGCCGGAGTTCGACTCGAGTGTGCATCCGCATCTGCGTCAGCATCCGAAGGCCTGAGTTCGAGTGCAGTGGACCGCAGTTGGAGGGACCTGAGTTCGAGTACAGTGAACTGTCTCTGAAGGTCTGTGGTTCGAGATACTGTGAACTCGAGTGACTGAGCTAGAAGAACTGTGAACTGAGAACTGATAGTTCTGATTTGTAAATAGTGCTTTGTAAATATTAGTTAAGATTAACAGTTCATTGTTGTTCGTACTAGTCCAAGTAAATTGTCATTGTCGTCGGTGGAGTGCTATAACGAATACTGTGTTGAGTGAAAATCCTATTGTTGACGAGAGCGCTTAAGGCGAATTGTAGAAAGGAATTATTGTTGGAAGAATAAATCCTATTGTTGAGTTGAAATAAATTCACAATATAATTTGGAAACAGACCTAAAAGGTAAAATGATATCCATTTGAAACGATGAGATAATCGAATATAGAAAATGTCAGAAAAATTTACACCTAAGTAGCGTTTGTGCTCATTTACAGTTAAGAAAGGGGGGAGGGAAATATCATCAGATAGGTTAAAATGATATGAATGCCATATACCGCGAGAAAAATAATAGTACGGATTTACGTATTGGCATTGATATCTAAACCAATCAACAGACATCGGTTAAGATAACTTGAAATTTCCATTATCACTCCCATACAAGTGATTTCTCAATATCTGAACCGATCCTTTGAGGGCACTAATGGCTATTTCCTTCACAATGCTGTGTGTTAGGCCCAGGTTTTTACATTTGTTGGCAAAGAAGGAGGGTATGGTACCTCGTGCTCCCACCATCAGCATGAGCTGAATATGTACCAAAATATGTAAAATCATGAAAATATTTAATATCAATATCTAGCAGGTATAGGATAGGTAAGACTCTCCAGTTGTGATTTCATAGAGCACCTGACTTTTTTACCGCACACTTGACACATTACTATTTTTCCATCTGTAGTGAAAGCTTCGTCCATTGCAATCCATGATTTTATTTTTGTCGTTAAGAGTTGAAGATACAGGGACCATTTTAGTTAGTTAAAAGCTGTAGATAAACTCACTTGCACTTTATAGGTACTGTAAGTACTAAAACTAGAGAACTGAGTGAAATGAATGACACAACAGTACTGCAAGCACTGTTTCACTTTACTGGATTAGGAGAAAATAAGAGATGTGGGACACATGCATTTTAGCTGCTCCCTGTAAGAAACAAAGTACCTACTAAAACCTCAAACTATAGGCATTTACAAACTGTTGTTTGAAAAGTGACATTCCTGTCTCATTCAGAAGGGTAGGATTATTCTAGCCGAGAAACACACTTTCTAATTGCTCGGAAAATCCCATTTCCGTACAGGTCTACTAAATTTAAAATAAAGAGGTCATCAAGTAATAACCTGAAAGTCTCATGCCAGACTTGACATGGGTTTTCTCTGGAAGAATTAGGAAGAGGGTGGGTAAGGTTGCAAATTGCATGGGAACGACTTGTTAAGACGTGTGCAGAACAATTATAGTTTGAGACAAATCATGTTGTTCTCGTCCCATCCACCGCATGAAGGCAATGCTACTTTCTGAATGATTTTTACAATACAAGGTAGTTGTATGAGAAAGGCTGCCTTTTGTTCACTCATATTTACAGTGTGTGGTATGAGGTGAGTGCCTCTATTATTTCCTGGAACTAAGGACGTTATGTTTCGTCCCGAAATATATCCTTTCTTGGGTAGGTAAAAAGGCTTTTTAAATCTGTGTATTTCAAATTGTAAACTTCCCCAGCAGGAGTTTTCTTTTTTCCTTTCAGAGAAGTAAAAATGAATAAAACCCCTAAATATGTAGTATCAAATTTTAATATATTAATGGTAATTACAAGATTTGCAAAGGTTTGTTATTTATATATGGTTAGGTTGAAAAGAATATAATATCTAATTACATAAAAATCCGGTCCCTATTTATTTAACAATGCTCGCAACAGCAGAGGTTGTATCAGTGTTGCCGGTGTGCCAGATTTTTGTTCTGCAGACGTACTTTTACATGCCAGTAAATCTACTGATATGAGCCTATCGCATTTAAACATACTTAAATGCCATCGACCTCGGCTGGGATCGAACTCGCAACCTCGAACAAAAGTGTATGTATTTTACAATGCTGAATGATTAGTTAGATCTTCACATTCCTCAATTATATTTCATGAGCTGCATTCTTACATCTCTTCTAACCAAGACTTCATTTTCACGAATACCACTTCAATATCATAAATGTATATCTTACTTGTATTTTGTTCCAGTTTTTGGATGTGGTTCGTTCTTGCATCTGTAAATGGTAGGATCACGCATGCAACCATTGGCTGAGCCCATGTCAATTTTTGCACGTACACAGCATTTTTGACCAAATTCAGACCCTTTCTTCATTTCCTCCCACATCTTGAAGTTCTTTTCCACAGCTAATAACAGTAATAATAATAATAATAATAATAATATTAATAATAATAATAATAATAATAATAATAATAATAATATCACCATCACCTGATGTATGAGAAGCATAAATTGAAAATGGGCGTTAATAATTAAGTCAAAACCATGTCAATTGCTTGACATTAGAAATCAACAATCACATTTTCTTAAAAGTAATCATTGGCACAAAAAGTATAAAGATCTTTGTAAGCTTCTGAGAAACAGAAGTAAGTAGACTGTTGTGTCAATGTCACCATCAATATTAAATTTATACTTATATAACTTAAAACTGGTCCAAGAAAATTGTATTATTCCCAATAACCACATCTAATTATAAATGTCTCTATAACTTTAGTAAAAAAAAAAAGAGAGAGAGAAGAAGAAGACATATTCTAAATAACTAGGCTATATCTGAATTAGAAATTTCTCTCTAACTCACTTACATATAAGAAACATAATGACCCAAAAATTGTTCAGTTTTTTTAAACTGGTAATAGTAAACAAACAATGCAAATAGATAATGAAATAATGACTGGGTGACTACACTAATAATATAATTATTAATGGTACTTATTTGTTTTATTTTTATTATAGGTGTTAAGACAAATTTATATGGAAGAAGTAATGTAAATAGAATTGAATCGCACTTTTTAGAAAGGAACTAAGTCAAAATTTGTCATTTTTATTTCTTCTGATGAAATGATTAATACTTCCAAGACACAAAGATAAACAAAGGAAGGAACTTAAACAAACCTTTCCCTGTATCTCTAACATCGAGTTGATGTTTATATTACAGCACTGGTACACTGGTATTTATTCAAGAAAGTAAGTTCTTTTGCTCTCCTGAAAAATAGAACATTTTGACTTAGTTCCTTTCTAAAAAGTGCGATTCAATATAGGAGCATATATTTGTAGATATGTTTTCTTATCACTGAGATATAA
The DNA here is from genome assembly GCF_040183065.1 of Periplaneta americana. Lineage (NCBI taxonomy): Eukaryota > Metazoa > Arthropoda > Insecta > Blattodea > Blattidae > Periplaneta > Periplaneta americana. The sequence continues at coordinate 17,085,331 of NC_091129.1, forward strand.
TTCGACTTGTTACTTTTAACTCGAAGATAAAAACAAGCACTACTTACAATTTGATCTGTTTTTAGATTCTATTCTCTGCTCTCTTTCTTGCTTCATTTGCTCTGGTTCAGTGTCGTCAACATAAGCTTTATTTTCTTTCAGCAATTTCTCGCAGTACTCCAGCATTAAATCAAAATAATCAGATGTATGTGTAAATGTATCAGGGTTGATCTGCAGCAACTTCAAATCTTCCAGAATAACCTAAACATTAGCATTGTATAAATGACTGATGTTAGGTTTATTTATTCGCTACATGACTTTGTTGTTATTTCAAATATGTTACAAGAACTCCTACCCCTCATTTACGACGTTATTATTGTGCCATAAAAATTTATTTTATGTTGTTCCATTACATCATTTACTTACTTACGTATAAATAACGTTTAAAGAACCCAGAGATTCACTGCCGCCCTCACATATGTCTGCCATCGCTCCTTATACTGAGCAAGATTAATCCAGTCTCTACTATCATATCCCACCTCCCTCAAATCCATTTTAATATTATTCCTCCATCTAAGTCTTGGTCCCCCCAAAAGTCTTTTTCCCTCCAGCTTCTCACAAACACTCTATATGAATTTCTGGATTCGACCATACCTGCTACATGCCCTGCCCATCTGAAACGTCTGGATTTTATGTTCCTAATTATGTCAGATTAAGAATACAATGTGTGCAGTTCTGTGTTGGGTACTGTAACTTCATCCCTCTTAGCCCAAAATATTTTCCTAAGCACCTTATTCTCAAACACTCTTAAACCCCTGTTCCTCTCTCAAAGTGAAGAGTCCAAGTTTCACAACCATACAGAACAACTGGTAATATAAGTTTTATAAATTCTAACTTTCAACTTTTTTGAAAGCAGACTGGATGACAAAGACTTCTAAACTGAATAATAACACGCATTTTCCATATTTATTGTGTGTTTAATTTCCTCCTGAGTGTCACTTATATTTATTACTGTTGTTTCAAGTTATTTGAATTTTTCCACCTCTTCAAAGGATAAATTTCCAATTTTTATATTTTCATTTCGTACTATGTTCTGGTCACGAGACATAGTCATATACTTTGTCTGTTCGGGATTTACTTCCAAATCTATCTCTTTACTTGCTTAAAGTAAAATTTCCGTGTTTTCCCTAATAGTTTGTGGATTTCTGAAAATACACACTTATAAAATATTCGCAATTGTGGAATAGCAGCAAAATACTATTACAATAGTAAAAGAATTGGTGGGTGAGTGGGAAAAATGTGTTAGCTCCAATTTTTCACAGCATCCTCTTTCATTTAAACTCATTTAGGTTCTTACCCCATTCAATACGAGAACTTATTGCTAAAAGTCTTCCTTCCTTCTACGAGGTTCACCAAGAAGTCCACTACCTTGCAAAAGATGGAAGTTCTCGGTGAGTTGACATCATTGCCATTGATAGAGGAATTGACACAGCAATTACCATCGATCCCACTGTGCTCTTTGAAACTGCAGTTGAACAACCCATAGCAATACATGAAGAAAAGAAGACCATCTATGACTCTACAATTCAATACTTTAGGGATTATTATCATATACAAGGACAGATTGAAGTATTTGGACTACTGTTCGGAGCAAGGGGAACAATTCTAAAATTCTCAGTTGAATGTTTTAAGTATTTTGGAATTCCTTTAAAAATTTTGAAAATTATTTCTGTAAGTAGACGTAATTAAATATTCTGTTCAGATTTTACGTAATCACCTGTACACCTAAATTTCTTTATATTGTAACTTTTATTTCAAACAAGAATGTAACTTTCATTGTTACGACAGTAATCACTTTCTACAATTTAATTTAAACACTCCCGTCAACAATGGGATATCCACTCCACATAACAACACAGTATTCGTTGTTGCACTTCACAGACAATGACAATTCACTTCGATTATTGCGAACAACAATGTACCCCTAATCTCAACTAATGTTCACAAAGCACTATTTACAACACAAAACTGTCAGTTCTCAGTTCACAGTTCGTTTGCCTTGGCTAGTTCTTCTAGCTCAGTCACTCAAGTTCACAGTATCTCGAACCCAAGACCTTCAGAGACAGTCCACTGAACTTCGAACTCAGGTCCCCCAACTGTGGTCCACTGCACTCGAACTCAGGACTTCCGGTGACAGTCCACTGGCCAGGACGCTCAGACAGCTGCGGACACACTCAAGTCGAACTCTGGTCTCGAAGCTGGCTTCACTGCTACACAAGACTGGCTGGCTTGCTGTCCAAAAACTAGCAACGACTGCAACTAACTAATTTCGAAGGCTGCTCGCTTTTTATAAGTTAAGCCATACTTTCCAGAAACTACGATTTCGCGATCATTCTCGTTACGACAATCAGTTAGCCTGGCTTCCAGCTCCCCCCTTTTCCTCGCACAGCACATGCCCTTGGAAGTAGATGCGTGCGCAACTTCATTTGCCGCGTCGCCCGATCCTTCCATGCGCGCCCTGCCCTCTGTGGGACGCGTGATCGAGTCTCGACGGGGCTGTCACAATATTCTATCTGATTACTAATAACTATTTATTGAATAAACGTACTTTCCCAAGGGTAGCTTCTATTTGAAAATAATAATCATAACACAAATGTTTATTTTTATTTGTTTAGAATGCTGTGTCTTTAGGCAACCCTTACTGAAGGGCAGCTACCCTCGTGGGATTTATATATATAAAATTGATTTTTCACATATTTCAAAGAAATGTTAACAATACTCTAGCAAACACTAGAAGAGAATCACGAAGTAAAAATACACAAATGAGGATTTTGGGGAACTACTTAAACTTTAAAAATCATTTTTCTCAAAAAACAACCTTGTGAGTGTGGGAAATGCTACATCGGACAGATGGGACACACCATTATGGAACGCTGCAAGGAACATCAATTACGGGAAAACAGCTGACCAGATTTTAATAAATGGCCCCTCATTTTGAAGCTTGGAACCCAAAGTTTTTCGGAAAAATTGTAGTTTTCAGTGAAATGCCAATTTTCCTACATAATTTTCCTATTTTCCAAAATCCATCTGTCGTCAGTTTTGAGAACTAGCTAATTGCATTCAGGAGAAGCAAAGCGAGCATCAAGTCGGCCGTGTTGCATTTCAGAATAAAACAAAACACACACTACAGTAAACAATATTACACGAAGGCCATGATCTGCAAGAATGCTGACATATTTAGAGCTCAAATTAAATTTGTTATTAAAAACTTAACTTACTAAAAATAATTTACAGGTTCGATTCTGTGATGTGTAATTTTCTGGGTACAGCTGTGTATTGGATATTAAAAACTACAAAACTTGAGGTGGTTTGATGACATTATTACTATTAGAAATGAAATATTATTGTAGTTAATGCCGTGATGTGACTATTTTTCATTAATTATACATATTAATGCTATATTGATGATATGAAAGTGAAACGTTTTGGGGTTATATAAGTAGATGTAGAGAATAACTTAAATTAGATTTTGATTTCTATATTTTACTGAGTGGCGGCTATATAGTATATATAGTATATGTTGCTGAAAGCTATAAAACGTACGTAAGATAATAATATTATTAAAAATCAAATATTTTTATAGTTATTAATCAAGTGGGGTTGGGTCTTTTTCATAAATTTAATGGCGGTGTGGCGTAGATATTTATATGCATGGTTCTCTTCAGTATTGGCTCGAGAGAGAGTATCTTTCATTATTATGGAAGCAAATAACTTTCAGAATGTTTGGTATTCTTCATTGAAAATAAATCTGAAAAATGTTTATTTGAACGTCTAATGAACTTAGTTTCCAGCATTTGCTGCACAAGCCACTAGTAAGACTATATTACCCTGATAAGTCTGCAGTAGCCCAACACAACCTAGAAACGGGTCACAAGATAGATTTCGGCGTCACCACCATCTTGGACAAGACATCAGGTTACTGGGACTTGGTTATCAAGGAAGCCATTGGAATCCAGCTAGATGGCAATAATTTCAACAGGGATGGGGGTCTACAGCTGAGTGCAGCATGGAAACCTGCCATCAATACGCTTAGACCACCTGCACACGGCAGACAGTCGGGACCAGCAAGTAGCTCCTGATTGGCTGCCGCTTCCACCAACCAGAATGCGCCTGGCGGTCGGGACTAGGAACTAGCTCCTGATTGGCCCGCAGTGGGAAGCCCTACTATTGCGTATATACCGGCTAGACATGGTCCCACATCACTTCATCCCTGAAGAAAATGGCAGAGCTAGCCGTCGAAAGCTTGGAAGCAAATCTCCAACTAACCTGGCTGAGAACCCGAGAAGAGTTATTCAACTTTTATGGAGTTAACACACTTTTTGCACTCACCAGCCAATTATTAATACAGCAAAACTATGACATTTTCAATAACCATATCATTATAGGCTATGTAGCAAACATAAAACAGCAATTTCTCTCAGATTATTATTTTTATAGAGGAAGAAGAAGCGGAAAGTGGAGGTGGAAGAAGCGGAGCAGAAGAAGAATAAGAAGAAGAAGAAGAATACTTTATTATACTGACCTTCTCAAAATCCTCTTTTTCTTTGGCAGGGTTTGTGTCGTCAAATCTCATGATCAGTTTACCTTTGAAGGCTTCTTGGTAATACTGATTCAAGAGAGCCGCTTTCGCATGACCAATATGCAGGTATCTGCAACAATGTTGTGCGACTTCGTTAAAATATGTTGTTGTTTAGTCAACTGTCCGAAGACAGGTCTGAACCTCACAAGTGATACAACAATGCACCACTTATGAGGCAACCAGGCCAGGAGATAATGGGGTAGGGTGGCCAGTTCCTTTCCCCCTCCATTCCATACATCGCTGATTAGCTACATGTTATACTAACCATACTTCAGATGCATACAAACAATTGTTCTTCCTCTGACACATTTCGTCAAGTGAAATGTACTGCCTGATAATAAATGTATAGATTGACAAATCGAACTGAAACCCTGACCGAGTTACTACGTGAGCGCTGGCTGTCTTGGGGAGGAGCAAGTGAGAAAGCACGGGAGGAAGGGAGAGAGCACTATGCAAAGGTCCACTCACAGTTTGTCAAACCTGCTAACAAAAGCATTAAAAGGTTGACTAGTTGCCTGCAATGCTAGCATAATGGAACCTTCCTAGCAGATAGTCGAGGCAAAAATGAAGAATCCGTTCATCATCATCATCATCATCATCTGTGGTCATACAGTCCTTTTAGTTTAGCCTTGACCTCCTTAAGAATTGCCGCCCAATCTTCCCTCTCTAGGGCTCTCCGTCTCCATCTCTTAATTCCTGCTTTAACTAGATCATCCTGAACATCATCCAACCATCGTAGTTTAGGTCATCCTGCTCTTCTTTTACCACTTAGCGTGGCATCTAGTAATCTTTTAGGAATATTATTATTGTCCATTCTGACAATGTGGCCCAGCCACTCCAGCCGTCTAATTTTTATATCAGTGACAATACTTGGATCTTTATATAGTTTTTGTAGTTCAGAATTGGTCCTAATTCTCCACTCTCCCTTATCATAAATAGGGTCATAAATTTTTCTTAAAATTTTCCTTTCCCACGTATTTAAGATGGTTATTGCTCGTTCAGGTAGAGTCCAGGTTTTGCTTCCAAAAGTCACTGTAGGTTTAATAATTGTTTTATAAATCCTCACTTTCATTTTTTTTTAGATATATCTGGTTCTTATAATTTTATCTAATGCTCTGAGGCGTCGATTGCCAATGGCTATTTTATCCTTGATCTCAGTTAATATGTTGTTATCCTCGGTGACTATCGAGCCGAGATATCGGAACCTTGACACTTTCTCAAAAGTAACCTCATTTAAGACAACAGTTTTTACAGTATTGTCTCTCGTGGTTATGTTATTCATATACTTTGTCTTTGTTCTGTTAATATTTAAATTTGAAGCATTTGTTTCATTATGTATCTGTTTGAGGACATCATCTAAGGATGACACATTCCGTGCAAATACAGCTACATCATCAGCAAAAGCAAAGCATTGAAACATTCTATTAAATATGGTTCCCCCTGGATTAATGGCAATCTTTCTAATAACTCGCTCTAGACCAATATTAAATAAGAGTGTTGATAAGGAGTCACCCTGTCTAATTCCATTATGAGTTATGAACTTTGAAGAATCCGTTATTGTGGTAATACTGGAGAGTGGTTCTTCTATTGGTCGCGATGCCCACACACACCCTCTCAGATATTTACGTGGTGATTGGCGACAATGATGAGGAGCGAGGGAGAGAGAAGACAGAAAGAGAGAGATTCCAGAAGTTGGCGTGTTTTACGGGGTTTCACTTGAAGTTGTCAAACTGTACATATCAGCCAGAACCTCAGTTAAAATATATGTCTTTACTTGTTATAAAAGCATATACATAAAACCTCAAAATTATAATCATCTATATAAAAAGAAAGCTAGAAGAAATTCTCTTAATTTCATTGTTTATGCTTTAGAGAAGGACTTTCAGACCAGTTACAGATATAAAGAAATCAAAGGTGAATATCCATGATGGAAGACCTTTTTCTGTCATCACTGCAGAAAATTTTGACACTATGCATAACATTTGTCGTTTTTCTGTGATTTTTAGGTCATCAACTTCCGAGTTCTACTAGTAACTTATCAATATAGCCTGGTAGTTGTAGTCCAAACTGCACAATAATTACAAACCTAAAGACTACCACAGTGACTGATATGTAAATATTTACGCTATACCTAAAACTAACAACGGGACAGTTCTTGGGAATTGACCCAGAAAGAAGTGAAGTCTGTGTAACAAATATTAGAACAAGGACACGCTTTCAATTATTTACATATAATTTGTTACATGAAAATAAAACACACACATAATATAAAAAAAAACATAACTAGTATAACAACTTACTTAACTGGCTTTTAAGGAACCCAGAGGGTCATTGCCGCCCTCACATAAGCCCGCCATCGGTCCCTATCCTGAGCAAGATTAATCCAGTCTCTATCATCATATCCCATCTCCCTCAAATCTATTTTAATATTACCTTCCCATCTACATCTCCGTATCCCGAAAGGTCTTTTTCCCTCCGGTCTCCCAACCAACACTCCATATGCATTACTGGATTCGCCCATATGTGCTACATGCCCTGCCCATCTCAAACGTATGGATTTAATGTTCCTAATTATGTCAGGTGAAGAATACAATGCATGCAGTTCTGTGTTGTGTAACTTTCTCCATTCTCCTGTAACTTCATCCCCTTCACCCCAAATATTTTCCTAAGAATCTTATTCTCAAACACCCTTAATCTCTGTTCCTCTCTCAAAGTGAGAGTCCAAGTTTCACAGCCATACAGAACAACAGGTAATATAACTGTTTTATAAATTCTAACTTTCAGATTTTTTGACAGCAGACTAGAGGACAAAAGCTTCTCAACCAAATAATAACAGGCATTTCCCATATTTATTCTATGTTTAATTTCCTCCCGAGTGTCATTTATATTTGTTACTGTTGCTCCAAGATATTTGAATTTTTCCACCTCTTTGAAGGATAAATCTCCAATTTTTAAGTTCCATTTCATACAATATTCTGGTCACGAGACATAATCATATACTTAGTCGTGCACACTTGTGGAGTAACGGTTAGTGCGTCTAGCCGCGAAACCAAGTGGCCCGGGTTTGATTCCCGGTCGGGACAAGTTACCTGGTTGAGGTTTTTTCCGGGGTTTTACCTCAACCCAATATGAGCAAATGCTGGGTAACTTTCGGTATTGGACCCTGGACTCATTTCACCAGCATTATCACCTTCATCTCATTCAGACGCTAAATAACCTTAGATGTTGATAAAGCATCGTAAAATAACCTACTAAAATAAAAATAAAGTATACTTAGTCTTTTCGGATTTACTTCCAACCCTATCGCTTTACTTGCTTCAAGTAGGATTTCCGTGTTTTCCTAATCATTTGTGGATTTTCTCCTAACAGACTAATTAATTACTGGATGCTAGAAAGACTGATATTAGCATATAAAAATTAGGTCTGAACAATTAAGAAAAGAAAATGAGAAAGACTCCATGTAGTAGAAATGAGGAAAATGTTTATATTGGGCTTTTCGATCACAAAATAAATATGTAAGTTTTAGATAAATTTCAAGTAATACACAAAATTATATGATGAATTGAAAAGAAGGCAATGAAAGAATGAAAACAAACCATTCCAAAATAAATTTTAAAATATTAATAGAAAGTCAGAAGAAGCCTACAAAGACCATTAGGAAGACTTATTCAAATAATAACATCCTACATGAATTAATAAATAAATCGTGATTATTCTTGCTGATGTTGTTGTAGTGATGATGTTGGCTGATAGTAGCTGACAGATAGTAAAATGTTATTAGTCACACAGTAAACAAAATGGCCAAAACTTGACAACAATCTATTAGCCATGCAGAACTCATGTAGTTTAAAACATGCTTATGTATTTCTCCTGAGAAAGTGATCGTTTGCTAAATCCCAAGGAATTTATCATCATCATCATCCTTCACGAATTAGGCCTATGTAGACCTGTTTCGGCCCCATCTAGCAGTCTTCTTAAAGGTCTTCCTGGTCGACGATGTCCTCTAGGTTTATACTGCATCATAATTTTTGGGATTCTTGAATTTTCCATTCTTCTTACATGATCTAGCCAATTGAATTTGTATCTGCTGATTTTTTCTTCTACTGACTCTACTTCTAATTGTTCTAAAATTTCTTCATTCCTTTTTCGGTCTAAAAGAGTATATCCTGCTGTCCTCCTAAAAAATTTCATTTCCGTTGCTTTGATTCTGTTCATGTCTTTTTTCTTTAATGTCCAAATCTCGCTTCCATATAAAAGGGAGGGTAATGCTAGTGTAATATATATTTTTATTATTGTAGATTTTTGTACTAATTTAGCTTTTAATGTATTGTTTATTATTCCTAGAATTTGTGTAAATTTGGTAATTTTCTTGTTCACATCTTTTTCATTTTGATAAGATATTTCACAACCCAGATAGTTGAAATTTTGCACTTGTTCGAGGCATTGGTTATTGTGTATTCTGACTGGGTCTTGTCCTAAAAATGCCATTACTTTCGATTTTTGTGCTGAAATTTCCATCCCAAAATCTTTTAATATTTTATTTAATGTATACAATCCTCTTTGTAAATTATCCTCTGAATTATGCAACTTATAATCAGTCAGTAGAACTATTTGCTATAGACTCAAATAATGCATATTTTATTCCAAGCAAAAATAATGGGTTTGTTTTTATTAATACTTTTAGAATGACCTTATGGCCTGCTATTCTCTTACTTAATGTACTGCATCAATTTTCCACTGGGGGAGGAGGCGGGAGAAACAGTGATTGATATCAGTAACTTGCATCTTTTTGTAGGGATATCAACCTCTTGTTGCTTTATAAATTTCATTTCAAAGGACTTACAGATGAAATTATTCCATTTTTTTTATTTTCTGCTTGGTTTGAAGTAAGAAATAGAAGAAAACAGCTACTACCTTATATGAAAGCAGCGAGGGCGAAGGGTCACTTTGCTAAGATGTACGAGGATGAACTGAAAGTGAACGGAAAATGGTATGATCTGGAGTTTTGCCTGAGGAATGAAGATCATCCAGAATTTGGACTAACGAGAAGAATGAAAGAGGACAGTGGACATATTTCAATTTTGCAGAGGGAAGCAACGAGAAGGCAACAGAGAGTCGACGTTAGCTACATAAGCGGAGGGAAGGAGCAGGAATGGAGGAAGAAAATCATTCCAACTTCAAGGACGGAACAAGCGATTGTCGCAGATCAACACATGGTAACAGGAGTGAATAGTAAAGAGTTCAGTAACCCACATATTGACGTACGAGAAAGTGTAAAGATGATGGCACGACAAGAAGAAAACAGTAACATGATCATGCAGCGTAAGCGGATTCCTAGTCTCCATACGATGGCAGTAAGGTTAGCGCACTCCAGAAGGAATGCTGACAATAACGGAACAAGAAAAAAGGCGAGTGGGGATAAAAAGAGAAACCAAGATTCAGTAAATAATAGGGAAGAAAGTAGTGAAAAGAAAGCATGGGGGGGGGAGGAAATAAAAGAGGAATAGAAGAAGAAATAAATAGAAAGAAAGACAAAGACAGAAATAAGGCAGAGACGAACAGTAAAGAAAGGTCAGAACTTGCGACAGCTGAGGATATAGCAGAGGTATTTGATATGATTAAAAAAATGTGGGGATGTGATCAAAAAGTGAAAGTAAAGTGAAACTGGAAAAGATCGAGAAGTATAGGGGAGAGAGAAAGTGTATAAGCAGATGTGTAGAATAAAATATAAGTGTTTATAGGAAGTGAGAATAGTGACAAAGGATTAGGTGTAAGTGGAATAGTGAGAAAGTAAAAGTGAGCACAAATAGGAATGAGTGAAAATAGTGAGAAAGAGTTAAGAGAAGTGAACAAGTGACGGAATAAAATTAGTACTAACATTTGAACTCTCTGCATCAAAATCCACAGTTAATTCCCGATTTACCACGAAAATCGTCTGTAGCTGCATTTAGATTGGCAACAGGCCATGATTGTTTGGCTAAACACCTGCATAGAATTGGAATATATCAGTCCCCTAACTGCCCATTACGCAACTCAAACCAAGAAATGGATTCGGAACACCTCAAAATCTGTGCTTCATTGGCTGGTCATGATAATATCTTTGAAAAATATTGTAGTGCAAGAGGTCAAATGACTTTATTGTCAAACGCCCGGCATTAGAAAACAACAACAACATTTGAATGTTGGAACAGTAAATGAATATAAGAGAAAGATAGGAAAAAAGGTCAAAGAACAAATAGGACAATTAATTCAATATGATAATTTATAGAGAAAAATTGAAATTGAGATTTTAGTGAATAGTAGTTAAGAGGAAAAAGGGGATGTGAAAGGAGTATATAATATTCGATATATTAGGATTAATGAACAAATAGAGAATAGCAAATGAAATTTAGGAGAAATACTGAAGGGGAGATTGACCAAGTAATAAAAAAGATACACAGTGTATTGGGAGTATTTGTGTAGACGTGTACTGCAAATAATGTGTTATTGTAATATGTTAATGGTGGCACCGGATACAGAAATGTGAGGTACACCATTACATGTAAAGAAGTGCTGTGACGAAATATATCACATCATATCATTTCCTGCTTGGCTCAAACACTCAACTTTTTATTTTAGTTAAAATTGTGCTGTATAGAATTTTAATACATACTGGCATCAAATATGCTTTACTTTTTTACGAGAAAATACCATCACAACAATTTCATAATGTACATACCCACTGGCTTCTGGAGGAAACCTCACGACCACTTTTCCCATTTCAGCTCCTGGCAAGTCCACAAACTTTCCTTCTTCTTTTCTTCCACTAGAAGTTACGGTCTGTTCAGGACTTACTGATTTGCGTTTTGCTTCTTCAGGAACAGTCCGAAGAAATGTATTCACATGATCTAACGATTTTATGAAGTTATACCAACGAAACACATTTCCTGGAGCTTTTCCAGATTCAACTGCAGTGTTCCAATGTTTACTACCTAATAAATACAGCAAAGCATTACAAACGGCAAATCTGTTTTATCCCTTATTACAGAAAATAATAGTTACTAGCCTAAACAGTTTGTCACCAAGGAAGTTAAATATAAACTCAAGAGTTATTAAGATTGATTATAATGTTAACAGTGAAGAACACCGAAGTTTAAAAGAAATATGTTTTTGTTACTCTGTACAGAACACAACATGAACTGTGTTTAGTAAGGTTACAAGCTTCCAACTCGCAACTGAACTTCAGAATTTTCAATAAAAAATTTCAATGTCAAATAAAATTATGCAGTGCATATACAGAAATAATAGAAGCATTACTTCTGCATCTAAAGCACATACTATAAGAACTATATATATATATATATATATATATATATATATATATATATAGGGTGTTTAAAAATACGGGGCATAATTTCAGGTATGTATTTCCCACATGTAGACAATCAAAATAGTTCATTACAACATGTGTCCGGAAATGAAGATTATGCAGTGCATATATTACTTCTGCATCTGAAGCACATACTATAAGAACTATATATATATATATATAGGGTGTTTAAAAATACGGGGCATAATTTCAGGTATTTCCCACATGTAGACAATCAAAATAGTTCATTACAACATGTGTCCGGAAATGAAGATTATGCAGTGCATATACAGAAATAATAGAAGCATTACTTCTGCATCTAAAGCACATACTATAAGAACTATATATATATATATATATATATATATATATATATATATATATATATGTATATATATACAAGGTGTTTAAAAATACGGGGCATAATTTCAGGTATGTATTTCCCACATGTAGACAATCAAAATAGTTCATTACAACAAACATGTGTCCGGAAATGAAGATTATGCAGTGCATATACAGAAATAATAGAAGCATTACTTCTGCATCTAAAGCACATACTATAAGAACTATATATATATATATACAGGGTGTTTAAAAATACGGGGCATAATTTCAGGTATGTATTTCCCACATGTAGACAATCAAAATAGTTCATTACAACATGTGTCCGGAAATGAAGATTATGCAGTGCATATACAGAAATAATAGAAGCATTACTTCTGCATCTAAAGCACATACTATAAGAACTATATATATATATATATATATATATATATATATATATATATATACACAGGGTGTTTAAAAATACGGGGCATAATTTCAGGTATGTATTTCCCACATGTAGACAATCAAAATAGTTCATTACAACATGTGTCCGGAAATGCTTTATTTCCGAGTTATGGCCTTCACAACATTGAAATTCACGGTTATAAAATGCTAACGTTTTTGCCTTATGGCATCATCAGGCTTGGATTACAATTACAATATCTAATATATAAAGACATATTATACATGTGTCACAATATTTGGTATACATACTTGTAGTTAAATATACATAAATTAAAAAAAAAACACATTAAAATACAGTTGTAACATTACTCTTACACCCTTTAAAAAAAAAAATCTCTCTCTCTCTCCCCCCTCCCTCCCTCTCTCTCTCTCACTGTATTCCTTATCATCCCTAAGAGTTTGTAACACAGTCACTGAATCGCCCTGCATATATATATACACAACCTAAAAGTTAAAAATACCGATGATATATTATTGTATATTGTTGTAACTAATAAATATTTCAATTGTATTAAGGTGAATGACTAAACAATTGAGAAAAATTGATTCAAGTTGTTTCACGCTCCCTATACATACTACAAACTGTTACACACAATTTTCTTTCCAGATTGAAGGTTAAATATGCTTACAAAACAATGCTCCAAAGACAGAAAAATCAGCAATGGTGAGCTTGTTGCCAACAAGGTAAGTGATGGGTCCAAGAACTTTATCGAGATATAGAACTGCTTCTTCAAATTCTTGGACACAGACTAAAGGTCCAATGCTGAATGATAACCAGTGGTCAATCTGTAAGAAAAGTACGTAAATATTATGGATGAATGAACATATTTGTCTTTAAGCAATATACATTTTGGTGAGGTGGTACTTCACATTATTGTATACAGTGCCGTCTCCCCATTTTACAATGCCTCTCCTACAAATCATTTAGGTTATTACTTATTTAGAACTTATTATTGCAATTCTTCCACTAGTCTTTTCTTGTCAGTCATCAATTCCTCCACTACTTTACTCCTAACCCATTATTATACCAAAAATACTATACACTTCTAATTCTTGACCTCCCTCCTGTATGACACATTTCTCCTCACTTCCCATATCTAACTATTTGCACTTTTCACTGCTAACTTTTCCACATTGCTACTTTATTTAGGTCTTTTCTCACGATTTATTTCCCCTCCACACCATTTCCTTAAGTCATACTGCTTTTTTCATCTTCCATCATCACTGCTCCCTGAACTATCTCCTACTTGCATTACTCTACTTCTCGTCAGCCTCGATTTAGATCTTAGTTCCTTCACCCGCTTCGGAATTGCTTCCATCTGATGTTCACTATTTCCATTCGATTGCACTGAGGTTATGTTCTGCTGTGCTTTCTGAAACCAGTTCACGTCACTACTATTTCTCCTTCAGATGACGTCACTCCCTGCTTTCCGGAAATTTTCACCAAGTTTAACATGTTTATACTTGCCTCGTTGCTTTCGTCTGCAGTCACCATACTCGATAAATATTATGAATCACAATTTGAAGTTCGTATCTGGTAAAATGCATGATAAGACAACAAATATTGATGATAAAAGATTAGAAAAGAAAGTTCCAAATGAATGTAATATAAAAAGTCTTACCTCAGTTCGCTCAAGTACAGTACTTCCATATAAACCATAAGAACTTGCAATTCGTGCTAGGTAACGACTGATGGTAGAACTTGTATTGAATACTGCACCATTTGTGACACATAGTGACGTGTCTTCTCCCCACTTGATTGTAACAGGATTTGTATCCTTTATAAAATTTGCTACCAGTAAACCACCTAAAAAGAAACATTAAAAATATATGAAAACAATCAATATTTAAACAAATTATACAAAATAGTAAATATTTATGTTACAATTATAATATCTATGTACTAATGCATAGGCTATAACACATGACAATGCACTAATGTTAAATATTACGACAGCTCGTAACAAATCAGTTAGTGAATAACATATTTACAACTGTCTGCTGATCATTAAGTCGAAATAGTATTAAGATTCCTAAATCCTAAATCATGTACTAAAAGAATGAAGTAAAAATTTCGAGCACAATATTATGGTTTTAGCTTATATCTGTTCTTTAAGACGACTCTCAAACTCAACTCTCATGGGAAAAAGTGAAAATGAAAACAGTGATAAAATCCTTTAAAAGTGCGGAATTTATAATGCTATAGATGACACAGAGGATGATTTCTTATGGAACACTGATGATGTAGAAATCGACTTGCCACATTCAGAATTGGACTCATGACGACACTGTCAACAATTAAAGTCAGGACGTACTTAACGGGCTCTTTGTCCTGGACGACGAATGTGATTTGCTGTACTATTTTATAATGGTTTTAGTGTAGATTTTTTGTATCTGCCATATAAGACGACCCTTGCTTTTGTGGATTTTTTTTTTATGATACAACTATCGTCATATTTGCGGAAATATAATGTAATTTATTCAACGCGTATGATTCATAAGTTCGTACTTAATCTACTCGTTCTGGCACGAGAAATTCCTAGACGGGGAAAATTTCAGTATACGGATTCCTCACTAACAATTAGGCCTGTATCTTAAAAAACTAAAAAGGGCAGATTTGTCTGCGTTTGTCGAATGCGCATCATCATGCTTACGAAAAGGCACTTTTCAGTGCCAATAATTTATTTTGTGTGCACAAAGTTGGAATTTTAAAGTAAGATGGAAAAGGAAGAAATCCGTGTTCTGAAATTTATCCACCTCTTCAAAGGATAAAGGACAATGGTAAATGCCTTGTATAGTACTTGAAAGTGGTAGCTTACAATGCAAAACTAGTTTTGGTTATGAGTTCGTTAGTACGGACAGTAACCTGTAAACAATCTTCCTTCACAGTAACTTGAAATGAACGATAGAGACGATATATTAAATGGCCGTTAAATTATTATAAGAACGAAATGCTGATATAGTTTTTATAATTTTCAACATCTCAAATTATTGCATCAGTTAACTAGATTGCTATTGGGTAAGTTTTACTTTTTCATTGTTAATACAGTAAGCCGCGACAAAGTGAGAGATTTCCTTTCTTGATTCAGATGTCAACTGGTGAAGCGGCACTGTTCTGGCCAGTCAAAAAAAGTATTCAACTAATCGGTAATCTAGACAGACTGTTGTCACCTCTGCGTGCAGTTACTGTCATAAGCTACAAAGTACCTATTGCAATTTCGCCTCGCCAAGAAATAAAGCAGGTGGAGAGGTGCTAAATGTAACGACTCTGCGTATACGTAACATTTTGAATAACCTCATGCATTTCCTGACATTATAATTATCATACTCTATATAATTTTCGGTACAATGAACTGCCACCACAAAGCAGTTTCCAATTCTTTATTATTACTTATGTCCTATATCTACTGTATGCACAAAGTTACATACCAATTGGAGGATTTACTGTACTAGCTTGTAGAGATAAAGTCGTTGCCATGTTAATATTTAAATTTTAATCCTTCCAATCGTATGTCAATATAATTAATGTACAACACATAAAATAACACGAGGAGGAACCACCACCATATACTTGTGACCGGAACTACACAGGGTTGTCAGTTTCCGTGTCGCCAACTGAAGTATACTAAAAGTCGCCAAACAGTAATTCAAAAGTCGCTAGATTCCTTACTATGAACAGAGAAAGATTACACAAGATACTGAGAAAGTCTCCAATCCTTATATGAGGAATAGAAAAGTTGAAAGAATTTGTCGCCGAAAGACTTTTAAAAGTCATCAGATTTAGCGACAAAGTCGCTAGATTGACGACACTGGCCAAATTACAGTAACAGAAGTCGTACCAATCTCTGATAGATAATCGCACTAAAGAAAATTGTCACACTAAAAATAAAATACTATATGGTAATAATCACATTGCTCTTTATTATACATTTCTTTGTGACACTTGCTCTATTTCCGTAAAATTATTGTCATTTATGATTACAAAAATATATATTACGAAAAAAAGGTGAATCTTCGATCCCACTACACACACCCCACACTAGAAAAAAAGATATAACTTAATTGAAGACAACAGCACACTATTCTAAATGAAGAGTCCACTGCAAGAATGATGGATGTCATTTGGAATACATTTTGCAGGAGAAGCAATTGAAAGTTTGAAATGCTTAGCGCTCAAAGCTTAACTGTGATTTTCCGATCATTACTGGACAATGACTATCAGTGTTAATGCCATATAACTCTGTATGTATATGTCTTCAGCTATGCATTGACAGTCTTGGTTCATTTTCGACAAGAAAGTGGCATCCATCATTCTTGCAGTGGACTCTTCAAATGCAAGATGTGATTACCGAGAAAGTTATAAACCCATTCAACCCGCCCCAAATATCCTCGTTTCCTGTATAATTACATCCGATCGATGATTTCTTCAAATGTAGATCGACTTGACGGTGGTGTCAAAAATAAATTTGTCACTGTACAGATTAAGTAGCAAGTGTTTGTACAGCCTTTCTTTGCGCTTCTTCTATCATTATCTTAGCCTGTTTTTCATAGTGTCTTGTTTTTTATTCTGTTTTATAATGCTTATATACGATCAAAATTGACCTATGGATGTGAAATATGGGGAGGAGCATCAGCAACTCATCTACAAAAAATTTCTCCATTTTGAATCTTGCGTGCACTAATTTTAACACTAGTGGGCTCTGAGGATGGTGTGATGAAGCACCGAAACAGCTGTAAGCCGCACAGACTTACATAATTAACACGAGTAAGTCCGCCAGTTAATCAATTACAAAAAATTTCTGTTCTTCAAAACTCAGCCTTAAGATTATGCCTAGGAGTACCAAAAACCGCATCAACTGTTGCCCTAGAAATTGAATGTAATATTCAACCAATCAGTATATATTACAAAAGGATCTAAAAGTACTTTTAAAATTGCAAGCCTCATCCAGATCTCAGATGTTCTTCAACCTGTCAGATGATATCCTGTGTAATTTCTGAACTTGGTTTAAGTTGCCTTTCATTGTCTTTCCACACACACACACGCACGCACGCACGCACACGCACGCACGCACGCACGCACGCACACTCACTCACTCTCTGCAAGCAGAGAAGCAGAGGAAGTTTCGCAATCTCTTAATGTTAAGAGAAATTATAGAGCTGCTCTCCGAGGCGATAGAACAGAAAATATTGACAAGAGATACAAGATACTCATAAAATCCAAAATGAATGAATCCACTGAGGCAATGAAAGTTATACTGAAACGAAAGATCAACCCAACTCAGCTGAAGGTTGGCATAAACTCCATGAAAACACTAAGAGATGGGAGATTGATCATAGAGTCCGGAAGTAAGAGTGAAATTGAGCTGCTGGGGAAAACGATTGAAGAGAAGTGCAGCCAACAACTGGAAGTAAATGTCCCCAAACTACGTAATCCAAATGTGATCATTTACAATATCCCAGAGGAAATATCGATTGAAAATGCAGCTGAAATCATAAGTTCACAAAATGGAGAACGTAATGTAAGTGAAAATTCAATAAGACCTAAATTTATAATGACAAATAGAAGAAATACGAGACATTTGGTAGCAGAAGTGAATCCTGAAACATGGAGAAGCATAGTGCAAAGAAAACTGAAGATTGGTTGGCAGATATGTAATGTTGAGGATTATGTAAAAATCAACAGATGCTTTAAATGCAGCAAGTTCAACCACAGAGCAGAGGAGTGTAAGGGAGAGGAAACTTGCCCTCTTTGTACAGGAACACATAAATTGAAGGAATGCAAAGCAACACAAAATGAGCTGAAATGTATCACCTGCGTCACACATAATACATATAATAAGAATGAGAAAGTATGTGAAAATCACTCATCTTTAGATAAAAACTGCCCGGGTTTGCAATCAATAATAAGGAAGTACAGACAAAATACGGAGTACTAAAATGGGAGGCCCTGGAACACCATTTACCCAAAGCAAACTGACGAATAAAATTCAAGTCAGAAATACACAAATAAATGTCATACAAATTAATTTACAGCACTCCAGAACAGCAACAGATAATTTAATGGAAATAATAAATCTCCAAGGAATAGATATAGTCCTCATTCAGGAACCATATATAATAAAGAACAAGGTAGCAGGAATCTCCAGAAACTTTAAAATACTGAGTCAAGGAGAAAATAAAATCAGAGCTGCAATATTAATCGCAAATAGATATATCGACGCGATTCTCATAAGCCAACTGACTGATGGAGATGCAGCAGTTATAGAAATTATCTATGGAAACCTAAGGTTCTATGCAGCTAGCATTTACATGGACATGGAAACTGATATCAACAATGATCTGAGAAAGATGGATAAAATAATAGATTACACTAAAGGATCAGGTCTAATGATTGCCGTGGATAGTAATGCTAGATCCAAAACATGGCACGACACAATTACGAACCCCAGAGGAAGAATTATAGAAGAATATCTGAGCTCAAAACAACTTTACATCATGAATGAGGAAAGCGAAAACACAACATTCGAAAGTAAAAATGGGAAGAGCAATAACGACTTAACAATAACCAACAGTAAATTAATGCCAAGACTCAAAGAATGGGAATGTGGAAGAGAAGAAAGCTGCTCAGATCACCGTTATATCACCTACAATATTAAACAATGTATAGATGAAATAACAGAACTCAAATTCTATGGTACAAAATATATCTTTAATGAAGAAAAGTTGGAAGAATTTAGTAAGGTCATAAAAAGGGAACTGTCTCAAAACGTAATAATGTTAACAAATAACATAACAACAGAAGAAATAGACGAGGAACTGAGTAGACTGACTAGCACAGAAACAGACTCTGAAAAAATAGTTCAACAGTTTGAAGAAAACGTTAGCAAAGCATGCAAAAAATGTTTTAGAGTCTCTAAACCAACAAATAAAATAAATAAGAGAAAATCGCTCCCCTGGTGGACCACTGATCTGACAATTATGCGCAAAAAGACAAATGCACTAAGACGACGATACCAAAAAACAAAAAATAATCAGGAATTGAGAGAACAGCGAAAAACGCAATATATGGAAGAAAAGAAGAAGTATGACAAAACCATAAAAAAAGAAAAAATAGAATCATGGAAACGGTATTGCAATCTCACATCATCAAACAATCCCTGGAATGCAGTTTATCGTTTAGCAACAGGAAAAACAAGAAGCTCCCCACATCTGACTACTCTAACGAAACCCGACGGCACAGCTACACAAGATCTTAAAGAGACAATGAACTATATGCTGGATTACTTCGTTCCAGAAGACAAGGAAATTGAGGACAATGAATATCACAAACTTGTAAGAACAGAAAACCTCAATTACATAGCAACTCAGAACGACCGAGAATTCACACAGGGAGAAGTAAAAGACATCTTAGAAAGAATAGATCCAAGGAAAACACCTGGAGAAGATGGAATCACTAGTAAGATCTTACTTAAAGTCTTTGAAAGCTTTCCGAAATATATGACTGCCATTTATAACAGCTGTCTAAGAATTGGTAATTTCCCTGAGCAATGGAAGAGAGCTACATTAATACCTATAGTGAAGCCAGGAAACGAAAAAATCTCAGAGGTCAGAAAATATCGCCCGATCAGTTTATTGAACACAGCAGGGAAAGTGCTAGAGAAACTTTTAATCAGTAGAATATCTCATCATGTGTACACAAAAAATTTAGTTAACGATAGTCAATATGGCTTTACACCACAAAAAAGTACTACAGATGCAGCAATGGCAGTCAAAGGCTACGTTGAAGAAAACTTAAGAAGCAGCCAGAGTGTGGTGTTGATAAGTCTCGATGTACAGGGAGCCTTCGATGCAGCCTGGTGGCCTAGTATACTGAAGAGCCTGAGAGATTTCAACTGTCCAAGCAATTTGTATAATCTTACAAGAAACTACTTCAGTCAGCGAACTGCAGTCTTGGCAGTTAACAACATTAAAATTGAGAGAAAAGTAAGCAAGGGCTGCCCCCAAGGATCCTGCAGTGGACCTGGATTTTGGAATTTACAGTACAATTCGCTACTCAATTTAAATTACACAAGACACACAAAAGTGGTAGCATTTGCCGATGATCTACTAGTAATAACAAAAGGTACAAGCACTCTGGAGGCGGAAAATTATGCTAATGTAGAACTAAAAAAAATCGAGTACTGGGCCAAGAACAACAAAATCAGGTTCAATGAACAAAAGACAAAAGCTCTGCTGATCAACAGAAAACGCAAAGACGGAAGAAACATAAATATTTACCTCAACAACAAAGCAATAGAGCAAGTGGAAAGAATAAAATATTTAGGAATAATTATTGATCAGAACTTCAACTTCAATGACCACATACAGCACGTTACGGAGAAAACTACTAAATTAATACATGCATTATCCAAATCAGCCAAGCTGAACTGGGGTCTTCAACATCAAGCTCTAAAAACGATATACAAAGGTGCAATCCTACCATTGTTATCCTATGCAGCACCGGTGTGGATAGAAGCACTTAACAGGAAATACAACTGCACGAAGTACATAAGAGTGCAAAGATTAATAAATATAAAAATAGCTAAAGCATTTCGCACCACTTCCACTGAAGCTCTCTGCGTATTGACAGGACTGACACCCATCATTTACAAACTACGAGAAATCGCTGACGAGTACAAAATAATGAAACAAAGCTCAGAATGGCAAGTGGATATTCCATTAAATTACAAGAAATGGCCTCACCCAGCGGACTTTCCTACAATACAGGAGGCAAACCCAAAGAAGAATTACACTGTTGAAGTATATACGGATGGAAGCAGAACAGAACAAGGGGTAGGCTCTGGAATAGCAATATTCATCCACAGTGAAATAGTACATCAGCTACAGTACAAATTAGACAAACATTGTTCCAACAATCAGGCAGAGCAGCTAGCAATCCTGAAGGCAATGGAAAAAATTGAGACAATAGATCTAATGTTGAACAGCCCTAAAAATGCAGCAATATACACAGACAGTAAAGTTACACTAGATTCACTACGGAACACTAAAAACCATAATCAATTAATAGAATCAATTAGGGAGA